>NC_136618.1:30987230-31217355 GCF_933228915.1 Telmatherina bonti
CAGATCACGTTTGAGGCATGTTCCGTGTTTTGTGGAAGTGACCTCTTGAGATATGAGGTTATTCTGATTGGATAGGATTAGGGACGTTACTGCCGCCGAAAGGTTTGGTATGCTTATGAATGTGCTTAACAACGCGGTAATGCAGACAGGTGTGGATGGATTTGTTTATGAAAAACGAGGTTTGTGGACTCATTTCTTTTACTGGCCGCAGGGGGAAGATATTCGGTTTTACAAACACCCGGCTACGTGTGGACATGGTCTTGAATCACTTCTTTAGACATTTACAGGTCTGTAGTTTAGTTCGCAACACATTTTTTTGTTTTCTTAAAAATAGTTATGGATGTTTCTTAATTCCATTCGCAAAAGTCAAAGCGTCTACTGCCCATATTTATTACCAAATGAACTACAGGAAGACTTATATACAACCACCTCACAGATCTGGACCGACAACAAATACAGAAGTCCTCCATTTGTGCCAGACACAGTCTGATCCAGTTGAAAGTGGTAGAATGTGTTTATTAGACCGAGGCTCAGCTGGTGGGACATCGGCATCCTGGTGTGGTATCGGCATCCTGATGGGACATTGGAATCCTGGTGTGGTATCAGCCTCCTGGTGGGGTACTGGCATCCTGGTGTGGTAGTGGCATCCTGGTGAGGTATCAGCATCCTGGTGCGGTATTGGCATCCTGGTGCGATATTGGCATCCTGGTGTGGTATTGGCATCCTGGTGCGGTATTGGCATCCTGGTGTGGTACTGTGGTACTGGCATCCTGGTGTGGTATTGGCACCTGGTGTGGTATTGGCATCCTGGTGTGGTATTGGCACCTGGTGTGGTAGTGGCATCCTGGTGTGGTATTGGCATCCTGGTGTGGTACTGTGGTACTGGCATCCTGGTGTGGTATTGGCATCCTGGTGTGGTACTGTGGTATTGGCATCCTGGTGTGGTACTGTGGTACTGGCATCCTGGTGTGGTATTGGCATCCTGGTGTGGTATTGGCATCCTGGTGTGGTACTGTGGTACTGGCATCCTGGTGTGGTATTGGCACCTTGTGTGGTACTGGCATCCTGGTGTGGTACTGGCATCCTGGTGTGGTATTGGCATCCTGGTGTGGTATTGGCATCCTGGTGTGGTATTGGCATCCTGGTGTGGTACTGGCATCCTGGTGTGGTATTGGAACCTTGTGTGGTATTGGCATCCTGGTGTGGTATTGGCATCCTGGTGTGGTATTGGCATCCTGGTGTGGTACTGTGGTACTGGCATCCTTGTGTGGTATTGGCATCCTGGTGTGGTACTGGCATCCTGGTGTGGTACTGGCATCCTGGTGTGGTATTGGCATCCTGGTGTGGTACTGTGGTATTGGCATCCTGGTGTGGTATTGGCACCTGGTGTGGTATTGGCATCCTGGTGTGGTATTGGCACCTGGTGTGGTAGTGGCATCCTGGTGTGGTATTGGCATCCTGGTGTGGTACTGTGGTACTGGCATCCTGGTGTGGTACTGGCATGCTGGTGTGGTACTGGCATCCTGGTGTGGTATTGGCATCCTGGTGTGGTATTGGCATCCTGGTGTGGTACTGTGGTATTGGCATCCTGGTGTGGTACTGTGGTACTGGCATCCTGGTGTGGTATTGGCATCCTGGTGTGGTACTGGCATCCTGGTGTGGTACTGGCATCCTGGTGTGGTATTGGCATCCTGGTGTGGTACTGTGGTATTGGCATCCTGGTGTGGTACTGTGGTATTGGCATCTTGTGTGGTATTGGCATCCTGGTGTGGTATTGGCATCCTGGTGTGGTACTGTGGTACTGGCATCCTGGTGTGGTATTGGCACCTTGTGTGGTACTGGCATCCTGGTGTGGTACTGGCATCCTGGTGTGGTACTGTGGTACTGGCATCTTGTGTGGTATTGGCATCCTGGTGTGGTAGTGGCATCCTGGTGTGGTAGTGGCATCCTGGTGTGGTATTGGAACCTGGTGTGGTACTGGCATCCTGGTGTGGTACTGGCATCCTGGTGTGGTATTGGCATCCTGGTGTGGTACTGGCATCCTGGTGTGGTATTGGCATCCTGGTGTGGTACTGGCATCCTGGTGTGGTACTGTGGTACTGGCATCCTGGTGTGGTATTGGCACCTTGTGTGGTATTGGCATCCTGGTGTGGTACTGGCATCCTGGTGTGGTATTGGCATCCTGGTGTGGTACTGTGGTACTGGCATCCTGGTGTGGTATTGGCATCTTGTGTGGTATTGGCATCTTGGTGTGGTATTGGCATCCTGGTGTGGTACTGGCATCCTGGTGTGGTACTGGCATCCTGGTGTGGTACTGGCATCCTGGTGTGGTATTGGAACCTTGTGTGGTATTGGCATCCTGGTGTGGTACTGTGGTACTGGCATCCTTGTGTGGTATTGGCATCCTGGTGTGGTACTGGCATCCTGGTGTGGTACTGGCATCCTGGTGTGGTACTGTGGTATTGGCATCCTGGTGTGGTACTGTGGTACTGGCATCCTGGTGTGGTACTGGCATCCTGGTGTGGTACTGTGGTATTGGCATCCTGGTGTGGTACTGTGGTACTGGCATCCTGGTGTGGTATTGGCATCCTGGTGTGGTATTGGCATCCTGGTGTGGTATTGGCATCCTGGTGTGGTACTGTGGTACTGGCATCCTGGTGTGGTATTGGCACCTTGTGTGGTACTGGCATCCTGGTGTGGTACTGGCATCCTGGTGTGGTATTGGCATCCTGGTGTGGTACTGGCATCCTGGTGTGGTATTGGAACCTTGTGTGGTATTGGAACCTTGTGTGGTATTGGCATCCTGGTGTGGTATTGGCATCCTGGTGTGGTATTGGCATCCTGGTGTGGTACTGTGGTACTGGCATCCTTGTGTGGTATTGGCATCCTGGTGTGGTACTGGCATCCTGGTGTGGTACTGGCATCCTGGTGTGGTATTGGCATCCTGGTGTGGTACTGTGGTATTGGCATCCTGGTGTGGTATTGGCACCTGGTGTGGTATTGGCATCCTGGTGTGGTATTGGCACCTGGTGTGGTAGTGGCATCCTGGTGTGGTATTGGCATCCTGGTGTGGTACTGTGGTACTGGCATCCTGGTGTGGTACTGGCATGCTGGTGTGGTACTGGCATCCTGGTGTGGTATTGGCATCCTGGTGTGGTATTGGCATCCTGGTGTGGTACTGTGGTATTGGCATCCTGGTGTGGTACTGTGGTACTGGCATCCTGGTGTGGTATTGGCATCCTGGTGTGGTACTGGCATCCTGGTGTGGTACTGGCATCCTGGTGTGGTACTGGCATCCTGGTGTGGTATTGGCATCCTGGTGTGGTACTGTGGTATTGGCATCCTGGTGTGGTACTGTGGTATTGGCATCTTGTGTGGTATTGGCATCCTGGTGTGGTATTGGCATCCTGGTGTGGTACTGTGGTACTGGCATCCTGGTGTGGTATTGGCACCTTGTGTGGTACTGGCATCCTGGTGTGGTACTGGCATCCTGGTGTGGTACTGTGGTACTGGCATCTTGTGTGGTATTGGCATCCTGGTGTGGTAGTGGCATCCTGGTGTGGTAGTGGCATCCTGGTGTGGTATTGGAACCTGGTGTGGTACTGGCATCCTGGTGTGGTACTGGCATCCTGGTGTGGTACTGGCATCCTGGTGTGGTATTGGCATCCTGGTGTGGTACTGGCATCCTGGTGTGGTACTGTGGTACTGGCATCCTGGTGTGGTATTGGCACCTTGTGTGGTATTGGCATCCTGGTGTGGTACTGGCATCCTGGTGTGGTATTGGCATCCTGGTGTGGTACTGTGGTACTGGCATCCTGGTGTGGTATTGGCATCTTGTGTGGTATTGGCATCTTGGTGTGGTATTGGCATCCTGGTGTGGTACTGGCATCCTGGTGTGGTACTGGCATCCTGGTGTGGTACTGGCATCCTGGTGTGGTATTGGCATCCTGGTGTGGTATTGGCATCCTGGTGTGGTATTGGCATCCTGGTGTGGTACTGTGGTACTGGCATCCTTGTGTGGTATTGGCATCCTGGTGTGGTACTGGCATCCTGGTGTGGTACTGGCATCCTGGTGTGGTACTGGCATCCTGGTGTGGTACTGGCATCCTGGTGTGGTACTGGCATCCTGGTGTGGTACTGTGGTATTGGCATCCTGGTGTGGTACTGTAGTACTGGCATCCTGGTGTGGTATTGGCATCTTGTGTGGTATTGGCATCCTGGTGTGGTATTGGCATCCTGGTGTGGTATTGGCATCCTGGTGTGGTACTGTGGTACTGGCATCCTGGTGTGGTATTGGCACCTTGTGTGGTACTGGCATCCTGGTGTGGTACTGGCATCCTGGTGTGGTACTGGCATCCTGGTGTGGTATTGGCATCCTGGTGTGGTACTGTGGTACTGGCATCTTGTGTGGTATTGGCATCCTGGTGTGGTATTGGCATCCTGGTGTGGTAGTGGCATCCTGGTGTGGTAGTGGCATCCTGGTGTGGTACTGGCATCCTGGTGTGGTACTGGCATCCTGGTGTGGTATTGGCATCCTGGTGTGGTATTGGCATCCTGGTGTGGTATTGGCATCCTGGTGTGGTATTGGAACCTGGTGTGGTACTGGCATCCTGGTGTGGTACTGGCATCCTGGTGTGGTATTGGCATCCTGGTGTGGTACTGGCATCCTGGTGTGGTATTGGCATCCTGGTGTGGTACTGGCATCCTGGTGTGGTACTGGCATCCTGGTGTGGTATTGGCATCCTGGTGTGGTACTGGCATCCTGGTGTGGTATTGGCATCCTGGTGTGGTACTGGCATCCTGGTGTGGTACTGTGGTACTGGCAGCCTGGTGTGGTACTGGCATCCTGGTGTGGTATTGGAACCTGGTGTGGTACTGGCATCCTGGTGTGGTATTGGAACCTGGTGTGGTACTGGCATCCTGGTGTGGTACTGGCATCCTGGTGTGGTACTGGCATCCTGGTGTGGTATTGGCATCTTGTGTGGTATTGGAACCTGGTGTGGTACTGGCATCCTGGTGTGGTATTGGCATCTTGTGTGGTATTGGCATCTTGTGTGGTATTGGAACCTGGTGTGGTATTGGCATCCTGGTGTGGTATTGGCATCCTGGTGTGGTATTGGAACCTGGTGTGGTACTGGCATCCTGGTGTGGTACTGGCATCTGGTGTGTTACTGGCATCCTGGTGTGGTATTGGCATCCTGGTGTGGTATTGGCATCTTGTGTGGTATTGGCATCTTGGTGTGGTATTGGCATCCTGGTGTGGTACTGGCATCCTGGTGTGGTACTGGCATCCTGGTGTGGTACTGGCATCCTGGTGTGGTATTGGCATCCTGGTGTGGTATTGGCATCCTGGTGTGGTATTGGCATCCTGGTGTGGTACTGTGGTACTGGCATCCTTGTGTGGTATTGGCATCCTGGTGTGGTACTGGCATCCTGGTGTGGTACTGGCATCCTGGTGTGGTACTGGCATCCTGGTGTGGTACTGGCATCCTGGTGTGGTACTGGCATCCTGGTGTGGTACTGTGGTATTGGCATCCTGGTGTGGTACTGTAGTACTGGCATCCTGGTGTGGTATTGGCATCTTGTGTGGTATTGGCATCCTGGTGTGGTATTGGCATCCTGGTGTGGTATTGGCATCCTGGTGTGGTACTGTGGTACTGGCATCCTGGTGTGGTATTGGCACCTTGTGTGGTACTGGCATCCTGGTGTGGTACTGGCATCCTGGTGTGGTACTGGCATCCTGGTGTGGTATTGGCATCCTGGTGTGGTACTGTGGTACTGGCATCTTGTGTGGTATTGGCATCCTGGTGTGGTATTGGCATCCTGGTGTGGTAGTGGCATCCTGGTGTGGTAGTGGCATCCTGGTGTGGTACTGGCATCCTGGTGTGGTACTGGCATCCTGGTGTGGTATTGGCATCCTGGTGTGGTATTGGCATCCTGGTGTGGTATTGGAACCTGGTGTGGTACTGGCATCCTGGTGTGGTACTGGCATCCTGGTGTGGTATTGGCATCCTGGTGTGGTACTGGCATCCTGGTGTGGTATTGGCATCCTGGTGTGGTACTGGCATCCTGGTGTGGTACTGGCATCCTGGTGTGGTATTGGCATCCTGGTGTGGTACTGGCATCCTGGTGTGGTATTGGCATCCTGGTGTGGTACTGGCATCCTGGTGTGGTACTGTGGTACTGGCAGCCTGGTGTGGTACTGGCATCCTGGTGTGGTATTGGAACCTGGTGTGGTACTGGCATCCTGGTGTGGTATTGGAACCTGGTGTGGTACTGGCATCCTGGTGTGGTACTGGCATCCTGGTGTGGTACTGGCATCCTGGTGTGGTATTGGCATCTTATGTGGTATTGGAACCTGGTGTGGTACTGGCATCCTGGTGTGGTATTGGCATCTTGTGTGGTATTGGCATCTTGTGTGGTATTGGAACCTGGTGTGGTATTGGCATCCTGGTGTGGTATTGGCATCCTGGTGTGGTATTGGAACCTGGTGTGGTACTGGCATCCTGGTGTGGTACTGGCATCTGGTGTGTTACTGGCATCCTGGTGTGGTATTGGCATCCTGGTGTGGTATTGGCATCCTGGTGTGGTACTGGCATCCTGGTGTGGTATTGGCATCTTGTGTGGTATTGGAACCTGGTGTGGTATTGGCATCCTGGTGTGGTATTGGCATCCTGGTGTGGTATTGGAACCTGGTGTGGTACTGGCATCCTGGTGTGGTACTGGCATCTGGTGTGTTACTGGCATCCTGGTGTGGTATTGGCATCCTGGTGTGGTATTGGCATCCTGGTGTGGTATTGGCATCCTGGTGTGGTATTGGCATCCTGGTGTGGTATTGGCATCCTGGTGTGGTATTGGCATCCTGGTGAGGTATCGGCAGTCTCCTGCAAACTTCATTCATGTGGTCTGGCTCTCGTCATCCCTGCTCAGAGATTTTTCAACCCAGTCCTCTGAGAGCACTGTTTGCTGATGTTTTGCTGCCTTCTCACACCTGACCCCTGTAAGACATCATCGAATTTCCTGCTTCACTGGCTGGAAGACTGGCTATTCTGAAATGGTAATCAATAGATCTCCGTGGTACATCCACTGGCTCAGAGATGTTCTGTATTTTGTTAAATTTGGTAAAATGAGGCTGACATTGAGTGGTTGCTGCAGTGAATGTCGTCGCATATGGAGTCCATTTTTCTGTTTAGTTAAGCGAACAGATGTCCATCTCACCACTGACTGGAATCTGTGTGAGCTTGGAGAGACAATTATTCTGTTGTGTTTGGGTCCGGTCTGTGTGTTGATGAGTAGAGCTGGACTGCACTGTTACTAGCTGGCACATTTTTTTATATAGTTTTTGTCTCATTTTGCTATTTATTTACTTATTCTTATCATTGGTTGTGTCTTGTTATTCTATTTTGTAATTGTAATATTGTTCTGAATGTTGCTTGGGCCGCTTTAGGTCACCGAGTAACATCTTGTTTGCTAAATGCTGATATTTGCTTGTCTGTTTTGTAATTCTTCCTTTCTTTTATTCTGTTTAAGAAAAATGCCTATAATGATTTGCCTTGCTGCCTTGTCGCATTGCTGCCTTGCCACCTTACTGCCTTGTTGCCTTGCTGATTTGCCTTGCTTCCTTCCTGTCTTGTTGCCTCGCCGCCTTGTTGCTTTGTCACCTTTCTGCCTTGTCACTTTACTGCCATGCCGCCTTACTGCCTTGCCACCTTTTTGCCTTACTACCTTGTCGCCTTGCTACCTCGGTGCCTTGTCACTTTGCTGCCTTGTCGTCTTGCCACCTTACTGCCTTGTCGCATCACCAGTCTGGTATACTGGGAACGTGCCTTGTTGGGACAGTCCAGTCTACTGGGAGCGGGGCTCGTTGGACAGTCCAGTTTACTGGGAGCAGGGGTTGTTAGCCAGACCGGTCGACTGGGAACGGGCCTTGTTGGGACAGTCCGGTCTACTGGGAGCGTGGCTCTTTGGACAGTCTGGTCTCCTGGGAAAACGTCTTGTTGGACAGTCCGGTTTACTGGGAGCGGGGCTCTTTGGACATTCCGACCTTATACAACTTCCCAGCAGTAAGAATTAAACAACACAAAAACACTTCTGGGGTTAATCGTGAAAACCTCATAAAAATAAAAACAATGGATCTAATAAAATCTGAAAATAAGACAATAAAGTGTGGCCTACTGAATATTAGATCCCTCCCAAATAAGTCTTTATTAGTCAATGACTTGATAGGTGATCACCACATTGATTTATTCTGTCTTACGGAAACCTGGTTACAGCAAGAGGATTATGTTAGTATTAATGAAGCTACGCCAGCTAACTATTTAAACTTTCACATTCCTAGAACTACAGGCAGAGGAGGAGGTGTTGCAGCTATTTTTAAGTCAGAATTTTTAATTAATCCTAAGCACAAAACTAACTATAAATCCTTTGAATTCCTGACATTAAATTTATCTCATCCAAAATGGAATTCAGAGAAACCGCTCCTTTTAGCATTAGTGTATCGCCCACCTGGACCTTACTCCGAGTTTCTGACCGAATTCTCTGATCTCTTGTCTGAGTTAGTGCTGACTACTGATAAGGTCATTGTACTAGGTGATTTTAATATTCATGTTGACGATGAAAATGATAGTTTAAACATTTCCTTTAGCTCTATTCTAAACTCAATTGGGTTTTCACAAAATGTCCATGGAGCCACTCACTCTCATGGTCACACTCTTGATCTTGTTCTAACATATGGTATTGAGACTGATAAGCTCAAAGTATTTCCTCAAAACCCTGTCTTGTCCGATCACTTCTTATTAACCTTTGAATTCACTTTATTTGATTACTCACTGACCAAAAATAAATTCTACTATAGTAGATGTTTATCAGACAATAATATTACAAAATTTAAATAATCAATTGAATCCATTTTTTCACATCTACCATGTGTTAGCATGACTGAGAGTCCCCCTTTAAGCCTTACTCCTGCTCAGATTGATCAACATGCTGATACTATAACAGCTTCAATGCGTACAACCTTGGATAATGTTGCTCCCCTAAAGAAGAAGAAATTAGGTAAGATTATGAAGGCTCCCTGGTTTAATTCCCAGCTTCGAGCTCTAAAACAGGCATCAAGGCGTTTGGAAAACAGATGGCGTTCATCAGGACTAGAGGAGTCTCACTTAACCTGGAAAGAAAGTTTAAGCGTATACAAAAAAGCCTTACGTATGGCAAGAACAGCTTATTATTCATCATTGATAGAGGAAAACAAAAACAACCCTCGGTTTCTTTTCAGCACTGTAGCTAGGCTTACTAGGAGCCGGAGCGCTGTGGAGCCATGTATTCCTTTCTCACTTAGCTGTGATGATTTCATGTATTTTTTCAGGAATAAAATTGACACTATTAGAGATCAAATTCACAATATTCTTCCTTCTACCTATAATGTTGAGCCTGTTGTGGTCTCCGAAGCATCCTCAGAACCAGGATCTGACTTGTGTCTAAATAGTTTCTGTCCTGTCCAACCCTCTGAATTAACTAAAATAATAGCTTCATCTAAACCATCCACCTGTATCTTAGACCCTCTCCCAACGAGCCTCTTTAAGGACATTTTCCCTTTAATTAATACATCACTACTAAATCTTATCAATATGTCTTTAGTGACAGGATATGTACCACAATCATTTAAAACTGCTGTCATCAAGCCTTTACTTAAAAAGCAATCTCTGGATCCAGAGGTGATAGCAAATTATAGACCTATATCTAACCTCCCGTTTATGTCCAAAATTCTGGAGAAAATAGTTTCCGCTCAGCTACATGCCCACCTGAGCAGAAATAATTTATGCGAGGAGTTTCAGTCAGGATTTAGAGCTCATCATAGTACTGAGACAGCATTGGTGAAAGTTACTAATGACCTTCTTATGGCCTCAGACAAAGGACTTGTGTCCGTACTTATCTTGCTTGATCTTAGTGCTGCATTTGATACAGTCGATCATAACATTCTGTTACAAAGACTAGAACAGGTGATTGGAATTACAGGTACAGCGTTAAGCTGGTTTAAATCATATTTATCTGATAGACTTCAGTTTGTTAATGTAAATGACAAGTCCTCCTCCCAAACTACAGTAAGTCATGGAGTTCCTCAAGGTTCTGTACTTGGACCAATACTCTTCACGCTATATATGCTCCCTTTAGGCAAAATTATTAGACAGCATGGAATAAACTTTCATTGTTATGCAGATGATACTCAACTATACTTATCCTTTAAACCAGATGAAACAAATCAGCCCAATAGGCTACAAAATTGTCTCATAGACATAAAGACTTGGATGTCTAGAAATTTTCTCCTCTTAAACTCAGATAAGACTGAAGTAATTCTCGTTGGATCTGAAAAACTCAGAGCTAAATTTTCCGGTTTTGTAATGAACCTGGATGGCATTACTTTAGCTTCCAGTGCTACAGTGAGAAACCTTGGAGTAATATTTGACCCTGACCTGTCCTTTGGCCCACATATTAAGCAGGTTACTAAAACAGCCTTCTTTCATTTACGTAATATAGCCAAAATTAGGGACATTCTGTCTCGGAGTGATGCAGAAAAACTGGTTCACGCTTTTGTTACTTCGAGACTAGATTACTGTAACTCTCTATTACTGGGCTGTCCTAAATATGCCCTGAAAAGCCTTCAGCTGATCCAGAATTCTGCAGCCAGAGTCCTGACCAGAACCAGCATGAGAGATCATATTTCTCCAGTTTTAGCCTCTCTTCATTGGCTGCCTGTTGAATCTAGAATAGAATTTAAAATCCTTCTCCTTACATATAAAGCCCTCCACAACCAGGCACCACTATATATCAAAGACCTCATTGTTCCTTATATACCAAGCAGAGTACTTCGTTCCCAGACTGCAGGCTTACTTGTGGTTCCTAGAGTCTCAAAGAGCCGAGCAGGAGGCAGAGCCTTTGGTTATCAGGCCCCTCTCTTATGGAATAAGCTCCCAGTTAGTGTTAGGGAAGCAGACACCCTCCCCACCTTTAAGACTAGGCTGAAGACTTATCTTTTTGATAAGTCCTATAGCTAGGGATGGTTAGCATCCCTTAGTTATGCTGCTATAGGTTTAGACTGCTGAGGGACATTTCCTGATACACTGAGCTTCTTTCTTTTTCTCTTTATCTCTTTCTTTTACCCCCCCCCATAACAGTGTTGCATCATTAACATGTATGTCTCCTGTCTCAGCAGGTCTCCCTGGCCGGGAGTAGCAGTTCCTGTTGTCTGTTGTCTTTCTGTCCTCTTCCCCCCACACAGCAGAGGCAGATGGCTGCCTGTCCTGAGCCGGGTTCTGCCGGAGGTTTCCTTCCTGTTAAAAGGAAGTTTTTTTCCTTCCCACTGTTGCCAGTGTGCTTGCTCAGGATGGGAGATTGAGTTGGACTCAACTCAATCTGTTGGTTTCCTTATATAGGCTATTATGAATTGGCCATCATTATGTTTTCCCCTCTGTCTGTAAAGCGTCTTGAGATGGCATTGCCGTGATTTGACGCTATATAAATAAAGTTGAATTGAATTGAATTGAATTGGTCTACTGGAAGTTTGGGCTGGCTGACAGTCCGGTCTACTGGAAGTTTGGACTGGTTGACAGTCCGGTCTACTGGGAGCGGGGCTTGTTGGACAGTTTGGTCTACTGGGAGTGGGCGTCGTTAGACAGTTCGGCTTACTGGGAGCGGCGTCATTGGACAGTCTAACCACTGCAGTAACATCACTGAGTAGGATGATGGATTAGTTGTGTCCATGTGTGACATTGTTGAACAGCCTACATCCTCTGCAGTCATTGTGTTTAAATAACTTATTAGTTGAAATGCACACGACTCACGCAGCTGAAAAAGATTTGAAGGTCATTTCAAGCAGAAAATGAACAAGAGAGCGAATGAGTTGAAGCAACTGCTCCTTTGAATTGCCGCCACAGATGATTTTGAAATAAACAAAATAAAAAACGGCTTTTCTAAAGCTTTGTTGTACAACTTCACATCTGGACAGGATATAAATGCTGGTAACCTTCCGTAGATCACATAAAGCAGGGGTGTCAAACTCCAGTCCTCGAGGGCCGGTATCCGGCAGGTTTTTCTTGTTTCTCTCCACCAACACAGCTGATTCAAATCAAATGGATCCAGCAGCTTCTCATCAACCTATTTATGAATGTTGGTCAGGTGTGTTGGAGGATGGAGACAACAAAAACCTGCTGGATACCGGCCCTCGAGGACTGGAGTTTGACACCTGTGACCTAAAGGGTTAACTATCCATCATGATTTACCCCACAGAGTTCCACACCACTGTTTGAGACTGCTGATGTAGAAGAGATCTGCTGGACGTTTAAGAGTTTAGAATAATTGTGCTGAACATAAATAAATGCTACAGTTCGAAAGGCGAAGGTGTTATTGGGATGATGCTGATTGTGAAGGTCAGTGTTTGTAGTCACAGCCTTCACTGGTCGCTCTGTGATATTTGTACCAGTACAGACCAGTACAGACATAACCTAGACTGATTATCAGTGTTTAGTTCTTCGTTCTGAGAGTCCTTCCAACTGTGCCTGATATTTATAAGTTCCAGTAATAATTCAGTTGATTATTGATAATTATCCATACACACTTAGAAGTGACGACTTATAACTGAAATAAATCATCCTGGAGCCCAACACGAGCCGGTGAACAGAACATCACCGCAGGTTACCCATGTCGTCTATGGCACTGAGGTTTATTTATAGCATCATTTCTCTCCAAGCTCCTGCAGACTGGAGGTCACAGTGTTTTGTTCACCAGGACTGGAGCAGCTGGAGCTAAAAAACATGATGGAACATTAACCCCACCCAGCCTGGCTTCTGCCGGCTGATTCATGCCGTTGCTCTGCAGTAGTTTAAACAAAAAGCTGAAACAACTTGTTTTCAGCTTCTGCATCGGCCTGTTATCAAGTTATCAGTGCTGTTGCAGCAGGGAACCATCTAAAACCTGCAGGACAGCAGATCTCTGTCTGCTGCTGAGCAGATTTACTGGGCTGAGAAGAAGATTCTTAGCTGGTTTGCTGGTCTCGCCACACATACATGTTTCCCTCAGAAACTGTCAGAAAAACGTCACACATGAACCTAAACCTGCTGTTTCATCAGCTACACATGTCTCCTTTCACTAGGAAAGCTGGAGCTTCTGAGTAAATCTGGGAAAATATACAAGAAACTAAGTCAAATCAGACAAAAAGACTATTTTTTATTTGTGGCGAAGAGCTGAAAAACCTGAATAATAATAATAATCAGGCTGGAGCTTTCTGTTTAAACAGGATCCTGCTGATCCACCGGGCCAGATCTGGGCCAGATGGAGACACCTTGCAGTCATTTTGTGTCTTCTGAAGTCAGATAAAACCTGTCTGAAACCGTGTCATGCAACAGGAAAATGATGCAGCAGATCTCCAACAGCGCGTCTGGAAATGTGCTTAACTAGTCTGGATCTACGTAGAATAATAAATAATATCTCATTCGCTACGCTGTAAAACAGAGCGTTTCAGGAGGTCTTTTATTCCACCACCATTAGGCGACATAATAAAACCTCCGGAATATATGCATCTACTGGGGAGAGCGGCACATTTTAACAGAGTGGCTTTGGTTGTTTTTATTGTGATTTTGATGAGATTTTAAAATGTCTGTCTGATCAATTATTTATTTCTAATACGCACTTGTGAGAGGTGGAAGAGTGAGTGTTTTTAGTGTTTTTACCGAGTCACCGGACAATTTGAATTTCCCTTTTAGGGATGAATAAGGTCCTATCTATCTATCTATCTATCTATAATAAAAAGTAAATGGTCAAAAAGAAACAGAAGAGATAAAAACAGGTGCATGCTGCTACTCAGGCGGGTTTCCAGACAACATCAACGTGTTTTCAGCAACATTTTAAAGCAGCTGCAGGTCTGATTTCCAGCTGGGATCACCTCCACTTTTCATCCTGGATCCAGGAACATTCAGCTTCCGACCACCTGCTCCACAACCAGCATCACCAACAGAGATGATGATGATGATGATGATGGCCATAGAGAGTCTTAATTCACATGAACGACAGACAAACGGGACCGTTACCTGCAGCGGTGTGGGCTGGTGGTCCACCGGGGCGATGAGGACCACCACCTGGTGGTCGATACTTAGGTAGCCGAAGACGTCGCACTGTGGCACGGAGATGTGAGGCCGCAGGATCTGGAGGACGTTGTGGATGGTCACTGGCTGGTTCTTGTTCAGCTGCAAGACAGGAACGGCACATCAGCGGCGGCAGAGTTCCAGTTTAAACAAACTGGGAGTCAAAATCCTCCAGCTACCAGTGGAGTCAGTCTAATATGAAGAACCCCAATGAGTTTAAAATTAGTGTAAAAAATAAATATCTCTAAAATGCAATAATTTATAAACCTTGTTCAGGAAGGTTTTACATCTGGGAAGTGAGGAGAGCAGCTGCTGGAATGTCGTCCCGTTCTGGTCTGATGCAGGATTCCAGCTGCTCTACTGGACCTTGTTGCTGGATTTCTGCTTCAGAAATAGAACAGAGCTGCTCTCCTCACTTCCCAGATGTTTCCAGATGTTAGGAGATGCTAATGATGCTAAATATCATCCTGGAATGACGTTTTACAGACGTGTTTCTGCATCAGATTGAAGATGAGGTCATACATGTCTTCATCCAGCTGTGACATTTTCCACTTCAACACTTATGATGTGCAGCTGGCTTTTTATTTCCACGTCGTGTCTCTGAACTTTAATGACAAACTACAGAACTGAGAGAAACATAAAAACCTTTTCGCTGGTTGAAAAACAAACAATATGAATATTTAATGACTACATCGTAGCTTTTACCAGAAACATTGATGAAACCGTGAACAGGAAGGAGAGCGGAACGTACATTCCTGCAGTCATACTCAGATGAAGGTAAATCTGGATCAGCTTCATGACTTCTGCTCCAGTGGTGACTGGAAACATTACTAATGCAGTGGAATGTTTATCTGGTGTGTTCTTCTTCAGGAGGACCACAAGCCAAAACTCTGCAAGCTCAGCAGGACGTGGAGGTGTCAGATTAATGCCCCCCCCCACAACCCTAACCCACCCCCCAACAACCCTCTCATAGTGTTACTGAAGTTTTTAATCTAAGGCTGAATGTTGTGTCCTACAGCCCCCCTTGTCTGCTGCTAACGCCCCCCCACCACCTCCCTCTAGTTTCAAGCTTTCATCGATGACTTCTTTGCTTTGATGACACGTCTTTCTGGATCCCACTGGTGTTATTTTTAGCTGTCTGGATGCTGAGCGGCGCACGGCGGAGACAGTTTAGTTGCTGTTCAGCAACACCTCCTGTTTTATTCCCTTAACACGCTGCTTTTGTTCATCACACGAAGCAGAAATGTTTGGTTGATTATCAACACAGCAGGACATCCGTCCTTCCTGTGGACTCCAGAACTCTGGAGTCTCATTGTAAATGTTTATCTATTTCTTCACGTTTTTGTTGTATTCTACTTTATTTTTCTCATTTTATTAGTTTTATTTACTTTTATTTTATTTCAGCACCTCATTCTACTTTCATCTAATCCTCAGTTTTCTGGCTTCTTCTCTCAGTGTGTATGTGGTTGTTTTAAGGATAAAATGTTGAATCTTTTGCTTCATTCTGGAATATAGAGTGTAAAATATCAGCATTGTTGTCTGGCAGTTCACTCCTCTACAGAAACCTGCTGAATTCTGCTATTTTTCATGCATGAAATGCAGCTGCTGTCACTTTCTGTAGTTCCAGCTCCCCCAAGTGGCCGTCTCTTGTAATTACACCCAGTCACACCAGCAGGCCGCAGATGCACAACAGCAAGATCCAGTCTGCATTGAGGATTGTTTTTAATTTGTTCCAACATTTCCACCAAAGAAACTAAAACCTGCAGCATTAACTCAAACACAACACAGTATACTGCAGTTACTGCTGGTGCAGCTGTGGAGCAAGCGTTGCAAGCTAGATGCTTGCCTTCTGGCTTTCCACTCTGGAAAAAATATCTGATGGCCTAAAAAGAATCTTCACCAAGACATCCCACCAACCCCCCACAGTGGCCGTAGAGTGTGTAACTATTAGATGGTTAAAAGCAGACCCTCCCACGTGAAAGATATGGATTTAAAACATCTGGGACCTTTATCAGACCGAGCCAATCACATGTTCACTAAGGTCCTGACTCTCCGGCCGGGACTTCTTTTACGTACCATGCATGTGTGTGTCATGTACCATAAACCTGAATGCAGGTCTGTATCTGAGTTTGGACCAGAAAACGCTTCTTTTTTACGGTTAGTGTGTTTACATTGTGGACATTTAGGCCTTCCAACTGCTTCCTCTGGTGCTTCCTATTAGCTCTTTAAAGCTTGACTCATGAAAAAAGGGTAAAAAAAAAAGTCACATTTTGTAATATATGAGGTCTTTATTTAGCGCTATAATCAAATGTAAAAAAAAACCCCAAAACATTTGTGTTGTGTCAAAATGATTACGTAGCCTTCTGTCTGGTACCTATTAAGCGGCAGAAGACCAGCATCAGATTGTGTCCTACGGGATTTTGAGCGAAGTTTTTACCACAAACTGTTGCAAAATGTCTCAGAAACTTTATCGAATATATTGTATTTGGCTTTAAATAGCTTGTTTTTTTTTAAAGCTTTGATATATTCCAGCATTTCATACCTTTGAGAATGTGTCCATCTGGGTTTTGCTCCACAGGATCTTCAACATGCTGGCACATATGGGACAACAGGCTCCTGTGGAAGGGTCAGAGGTCAGAGGTCATTCCAGAGGAACTAAAACCTAGAGGACCACTGAGGCACTGCTGGACTCACCAGGTGGGGTGATGGGATGGCAGTTTGGAGTGGACAGTGCTGGACAGGACACCAAACTGCACGATGACTTGTGGGCCACGTCGGACACGGCCCCTATGGCTATGCAGCGGCCCTCGTAGTCCACAGCCACGCGGTCAGCGAAGGCGTCACACACCGTGTTGTAGGTCTCCGTGTTATGGCCGCAAACCTTCTGTTTCTTCCTGCAGGAGTCCTGAGGACAGAGTTACATCTGGTGTTACTGGGACCGAATGTTGACTTTCGTCTTCTCCCATCAGGTCAGGTCCAATCACCTGAACATCATCGACCAATGGTGCAGGAACTGTGGAAAGTCTGACCGATAACCTCCTTCAGACGAAACGTAGACTTCACCTGTATCAGAACGCCCGTCTCCACCAAGGGGTCCGACTCAGGACCTGGTTTCTGCTGCGTTTCCATAGAAACAGTACCCCTATCCTAGCCACGATGCATCAGCCTGGTGGCAGCGTGATGTCACAACGGCGCAATGCCGTCTTCGCATTCTGGACCAGAGGAGGAGGCAGGTGGACGTCCAGCAGGTTCTTTTTTTCTGGTTTTAAACAGTAAATCCTCTAAATGCTAAAACATGGAGATGTTCCTGCTTTGTTCTGATCACACAGGAAGTGACCTTTCTTCCCACCAATCAGAGGACTGCAGCGTGTCACGCCTTTAGGGATGAGTTGGTAAGAATGGGACCCCAATGGAAGGGTCCCTGAAAGTGCCTTCTGACCCGTGCTGTACCAAGCCGGACCCAACAGATCTTAACGTCCTCCTGGGATGGAGTCTTAGTGAACTGGGCTGAATTCCCAGACTTCCCATCAGACTGGAACCTGGGGAGTTCTGCAAGGTGGGACCTCAGTACCACCATGTGAATGTCAGAACCTTCAGTCATCAGACCTCTGTGAAACTGAGTCATAGTTTAGCTTCAGGAACCAGAACCAGACTCGTATCTGACATGGGTTACCTTCATGTGTTTCTCTTCTTCTTTCTCGGCAGGATCCTGGATCAGAGTTCTGCTGCTGGTTGACCCTCTTTTATGTCCTCGCCATCCCCAACCAGTCCAGGGACATGGACCTTCCTGGTTCTGGTCCTCGTGGAGGTTTTCCTTTCTGGTTGTGGTCCTGGTGGAGGTTCTCCTTCCTGGTTCTGGTCCTGATGGAGGTTTTCCTTCCGGGTTCTGGTCCTGATGAAGGTCTTCCTTCCTGGTTCTGGTCCTGATGAAGGTTTTCCTTCCTGGTTCTGGTCCTGGTGGAGTTTTTCCATAGCTGGGTAATTCTCTGTATGAGCTGGTTTGTATGAACTTGTTCTGAATGGGACTGATGTGAATCGTAATGAACTGTGTTGTTGGACTGTAATGAACTGACTGTGTAGAACAAGGTGAGCTGAATGCAGTTTGGTGGTATTCATGCTGACTTTCAGCCTCAGACAGAACCGACCCTGAACCCAGACTGCTATAGACCTTAGTGGACCTCTCATGGCGGTCAGGTAGAGGCTGCACCTGGTATAGTTTCTGCTTCAGTGCAGCACAAACACATAAAGCCATTAAAGCAGCAGCAGTGAGACTGAACCCTCTCTGCTGCGGTTCCTACCTGACAGTGGCCCATGTAGGCCAGCGTCTTCCCAGCCTGCTGCAGGTGGCACAGACTGAGGTGGACCTGGCCGTCAGTATCGCAGGCCGGCTCCAAGCTGTTCCTGTTGCAGGTTGCTGGTCGGCCGACGCACTGGTACTGCGGACAATCCGAAGAGTTGCTCAGACACACTCGATGTTTCGGGACGCACCTGAAAACACACACAAACCCTTCATCTGTATGTTCTCTGTTTCTGATCAAAGCAGGGCAGGCGACATATAGAGAGCAAAGCCCTGTCACCATAGCAACTAACAAGTCTCCAAGGTTGGGCACCAGTGAGGTGTTGAACACCGCTTTGTGCTGACTGGATGGCCTCGGAGTTAAGATAAGGACATTGAGATGATGTGCAACCCAAATCACAGTGTCTTCGAGCCTGTGTGTGTGTGTCAAAGGTTATTCGCCAGAATACATCAGTCGGTGGATAAATGCACAAAAAACCCTGTTATAAGACCTTCAGGATGAACGGAGATAAGTGTCCATCCTTCATTTACACATTTCACAAACAGCGCAATGCAGAAGAAAATAACAGAAAATCAGAGTAAAATTCTGGGTTTGTTTGGGTCTAAACTGGCCTGGTTCTTCAGTCTGGACGACAGGAGAGGCTAAACTTAACCTGGACCAGCTCTACATCCTCAGGATGATGAGATTTCACAATTAATTTACCGCTACGATTAATTAATACTGACTGTGTGATCATGTGATCAGATCAGGAAGGAAAACAACGTGTGCTACTGCTAGCATCATCCCTGTGGAGTGACAGAGGACGACGTCTCAGCTCGTAGAGCAGGACATAAAACTCCATCCAACATGTTCCCCTCCTGCAGGAGAAGCAGCAGCTTTGTAATACAAAGTAAAGCAAAATGGAAGAGGTTGAATCACTAACGTAACTCTGACTCTAAATGTTATAAGTCTGTCCGACGTATGACAACCTAAGATGTATTGTTTCTCTGTTCCAACGTGGTTTTGAAAGCCGCTGAAGCATCGTTTGGTATAATGCCTCTACACTAATATCAGCTCGTCTCAACTTAACTCGCCTCAACTCGTCTCAGCTTGGTCCTGTTTCTTTTCCATTCCAGTTTAGTACCAGGTCTAAAATGGGCGGGGTTTGTGTAAAATCAATGTGATGTCAGTGTAGTGTACGACAAGCTTTATAACAACACCGGACCTACAGGCAATCTGCTACTTGGTCTGCGGCTCGCCAGTCACTGACCATAAATCGTATCCATTTGTTGGAACCACTTCCAGTCTCGTCTGTTTGAACCACTCTGACCATCGTGGTCCTTGACCTGCCGATAGTCACACTTTGGAGCTTTCTTTAGTTTGTCTCGACACTGCTGGAAAACGCTGTTGCTAACCGTAGACACTGAGTCGGAAAGCTCTTGATAGATTTTTTCATTTCATATTGGTCCATCTGGTTCCCTCTGTATCCTTTCCTCAGCAACCAAGCAAAGAAATGTCTCCACCTCAGTGTTGGACCATGGAACAGACTTTTGTCACGCCATTGCTTGTCACGTTATGTAAATATCTTGCAAGTTGGAGTCACTCTTCCAGTGATGCCACTCCCTGACCTCTGATTGGCCGCACCCCTGACCAATAGTGGCGTGCAGTCTGCCAACGTCACACACAACCCGGCTCAATTCGCTTAGAACCTGGGCTGAGGACTTACAAAAAAAGTACCAGTAAACGGGTACAAAAGCTGAATGGAAAACCCTACAAACTGAGTAGAGGCGAGTTAAGTTGAGACAAGCTGATTCTTACGGAAAAAGGCCAAAAGTAACACCTTAAAAGCACCAAAGAAGAAGACAAGACACATGTAGTTACCTGTAGTGAGCTCACATGAAAATATCTGTGTCTAAAGTTTGTACACTGATGGCCACCGTACATTCACCACAATGCTATACTTATCTTGACCACTAGATGGCAGTAATTCAACACATTGAACCTTTAACAGCTTGAAGCTGAATGAGACTGGAGGAAGAGGTTTGGAGATGGAGGTCAGGATTTCTCTGCATGACTGAATGATTCTCATGTCTCCATCTTATCGCCTGACCAGTCTCACAAATAAAAAGATTTCCGTCGTTGACGGAAACAAAGCACACAAAGGGATGCGATGCGCATGTTAATCATCTTCATTACAGTAAATGTTTGTTTTAAACTAATCTTCCAGGAAAAGCTGTTCTTAATGTCGGCACGTTCTAGACCTCTTTGTCGATCAAACATAAGTCATCTGTGTCCTTTTAGAGTGAGGAAGACGAGGCGTAGGAGATGGGATGAAGATATGTGGCTGAAATGGAATCGGGAGAGCTGCTCAGCACAACTAAAACCACCTGAAACAACAACCTGGCTGCGAGTCAGGAGAGGTGGCGGTGGGGGAAGGGAAAACAGGAAACATGAGCGTCAGCAGCAGCTGCTCACCTCTGGTTCTTTGGGCAGGTTATGTTGATGCAGGGGTTCCCAAGTTGGCACGGGCCGTAGACTAACTGGTGGTCTTTGAATCCCATACAACGAGCCACGCAGGCACTGGGATAGGTCCGACCGTTGGAGGCACACACTGGGATGAAGTTGTCTTCACAGTTACAGGGAAGACCTGGGAGAGGAAGGCAAACCGTCAACTCTGATGTCTGTCAGAGACACTATGAAACACAAATCACCTCCCAACCATCACATAGAAACAGAAGAAATGGAAGGGAACCCTGCACCATTACTCAGGACCACTCAGTGACTCTGTCGCTGTATTTATGAGCATTCAGACTCCTTCAGGAACTCATATAAAATATCACCAGCAACAAATCCAACAAAGTTTTCTGGTGTTGTTGAAGACTAATCGTTGTAATCCCTATAACAGTATGACATGGTTATTAAACAATGACTTGTAATAACTGGGTCTTTACTGGGAGGTTTTAAACCGTTACACCAACTGTCCATGAGCAGGGCCAGTATTTTTAAGCTTCTGTATGGAGGAAGCTCAGAAATACTGGATCTGAGCCTTTAGACCAGGAGTCACCAACTCCGGTTCTCGTGAGCTACCATCCTGCAGGTTATAGTGTTTCCCTGCTGCAACACACCTGAACCAAATCAATGGATCATTAACAGGCAGGTGCAGAAGATGACAAGTTGTTGGAAAAACTTTTTCATTTGAATCAAGTGTGTTGCAGCAGGGAAACATTAAAACCTAGAGGATGGTAGCTCATGAGGACCGGAGTTGGAGACCTCTGGTTTAGACCCTATTTTCTCAGTTTTCTCTGAATAAACTGGACCCAAACCACAGCTAAAACCACAGCAAAGCGAACTATTGACGATTTGAACCATTTCAGAGACGTACCAGTGAAATCTGGATTGTCATCATCTGAACATTTCTTGGTGGAGCAGATCGTTTCTCCAGCGAAGCAGGAACAGGTGTTGCAGTTTGTCCTGAACGATGTGCCGTGATCTGATGGAAACAACACATGTTGAACCGAATCAGGATGGTTATATAGTTATCTCCATACCTGAGATAACTAGCTGGATTCTTTGGACACATTTCTCTGACATTGTTCAACAGTTTCTAGATCCAGTTTGTCTCAGATTGGTGAAGCTCTGTCCATCTTTCCATCTGAGAGACTCTGTGTTTACTTTGTGTGCTTATTTTGTCCATGTCACCGTTTGCCACAGTGTCCTGATGCCTGTGAAAGTTATAAGTTTAGCACCCCCTAGTGGCCTAAAGTTACACAGCAGCCCTTAATAAATCTGACTGAGGATGAGAGTTTATAACTGCATTAAACTGAGTAACGTCCACCAAATATATTCTATAAAAGACAATTTAAGACCTTTTTGGTTACTAATTCATATCTAAAACATGTCTTTTTCTATTATTTAAACCAATTTATTTAAATTATTGATAAATACTTTCTATTTAGTGTATGTGAAGTGCATTGTTTTTAGCAGGCACAATTAGTCTGGGCTATGTCAATCATTTAAAATGTTTAAATTATTCATATTCAGTTTTCTGCAATTACATAAAGAAATATCCCTTTTATCCTCTTCAAGATCTTTTTGCTTGCTGGGTCATATGTAGAAGTATCAGGTGGTCTTCAACCTGTGTTTATCTTGTAATTCTGAGTAGATGATGAACAATGGAGCTGGATAAGGCTAGGCCAACTGGATTATCGATGTGTCACATGGTTTGTTATGTTTTCCTGAAATAAAGCTGAATGAAGAGAACAGTTTCTTGTGTCTAATGATGATATAAACTACAGAGATTTACTGTCCTGTCTATAGGAGGTGACAAAGCCAACCATTTATCTCAGGTTTGGACAGAGGCAGGAGTCCTCGGTAGTGGTCTAACATTTCAAGGCCTCCATTCCCACAATGCACACATACTGGGAGATGTAGTTCCAGGCTTTAACCACTAGGTGCTGCTAAAACAGAGGAAACTCTACAAGGAAGACAACTTACTCTTCATCTGTCCCTCTACGATGCAGGGTTTGTCGGTGTTCACACAAGGCATCTCCACACAGTTCTCCAGACGGCCGCTGGGACCGCAGCTGCAGACCTCGTAGCAACCAGGCCTGTCACGACTCGGCACTTGGATACGAGAGTCCTGCTGCACCAGGAACTCTGAAGCCTCACCCAGTTTACAGCCTGAAAACACGCACACAGCTCTGGGATCCTGCAGCAAAGCCTGTACATGTGCTGAAGGAGCAGCAGTCGGTCCTACCTGGCACACAGAGGTATGGCTGACAGCTCAGTTCATCCACGCAGCCCTTTCTGTTCACCTGGCACAGATGGTTGCTGGGACATGGGTTAGGGTTACATGGGTGGATCACCTCCTCAACAATGGTGTTGCCAAGGGAACTGGGCACTGCGAGGTGTCAGCGGAGGGAAACTGGATTAAGTTCATCATATGTTGAATTATTCCCTACTGTTCCCTATTCCAACCTGAGCGCCTGGCCGTGAAGTCCGTGCCTTTAAACCTGTTAAACCTGCACACTTATGGTTCTCTGCCCTCTAATGGGTTCATCTTTAATCAAACACAAAGCTCCTTTGTTGATTACTCACCAAGGTATCTGTGGAGGGGGATGCAGCGTTCAGGGTCATCAATGGGCGACAGCAGCTCACAGATCCTCTCTGGTGTTTGTCCTTCATGAAAACGTTTCATGTCCCCGCACTGGGTCAGGATGTCCACGCAGTCTGACCTGAGCACAGGTAAACAGACATGCTACCAATGCTGAAACAGCACGTTCAATCCATCCAGAATGTCTTCACAGCACTTACAACTCACGTTACCACACACAATACTCCATGATGACAAAGTAAGGTTAAAGCTTTGTAAGTAAAGTTTTGAGTCCTCTAGCTACTCCTTTGTGAGCCTGGTTTGCTTTAGACATGATATACCACCACCGTGCTTCATTGGAGGGATGGTGTTGACCATGTGATGAGCAAAGTGTAGAAACATCTCAAGGATGATCAGTGGAAACATGATAAACTGCAGCTCAATGTTAACCTTTAAAAACCTAAACTCTCCCAACCAGGAGACACTGAGAGCAGATGATAGCAAAAGGTCCATTTCAGAGACGTCTCCTGGGCTGGCTGGACTAAAACCTCTCTAAATGTGTTCTGTTTCACGTTATCAGACTTGGCCTTTGCAGAGACAATGTTCACATGTTGATCTGATGGAAGTTTAGAGCTACAGTGAAAGAGATGTTTATATTCATCCTGAAATTGTTTTATTTTTATTCATTCTGTCTGGCATCTTCATGCAATCTCCATCAGTAACAAATACTAATATTTACATATCTGAACTCTGTTTCTGACTGGTTCTGATGACACGTTTATTATTTACATCCATGAAGCTGAACTTTACTGCTTTCTTTTACCATCCCGGTGCATAACTACAGCCGCATTTCACTTTACGGCACTACCCTCACACCGGTGTGTAGACATCAACTGATATCAGTCGATTTAAATGCACAAAGCGAGGAAGAGAAACAGAATAAGAGATAAGAGTTAACATTAGACTGACTTTTACAGGCTGGAGAGAGCTCAGAGAAGAGACAGGATGAAGACGATGCTGGATTATTTCTGTACATTTCACAATGAGGTCGTTAGGGCTGTGACGATATGCTTTTCTCCGATTCGATTTGATTCCGATTTTTTTGGGTGACAATTCAATTTAAATTGCGATTCTCAAAATTGTTCGATATTACTGAATTTTGTAGATGAAAAACAAAAAAATAACTTTTCTTCAAATTGATTTAATTAAGAGAAAAAAATCTATTTTTTAACAAAAAAAAACAAATCGATCTTAAAATTGTGAAACAAAAAATTCCAATTTTCAATTTTTCGATTTGATTTTCCCACCCCTAGAAGTTGTACTTCAGATCAGAGTTCTAGTACCAGAGTGAAGAGAGTGAATGCTTCTGTTAACGTGATATGTTAACAAACGTTTTCACACGGTCATGACGTGGTTCTGTGTTAAATGTTGAGGAAAAGCATGACATCCCGGAAAGAGGCTGTGGGACCAATGAGAGGGTTAAAGATGGCGTTTGGACCTACTTGCATATGACGCTCCCTCTGGACTTGCTGTGACACGGTTTGATCTGCAGGGAACAGGCCACGGCCTTCCACGTGTCCGGCAGACACTTCTGAATGTCCATGACGGGAATGTTCATGAAAGGCATCTTGATGGTCCCATTGGACCACAGCTTGATGTCATTCATGGCCCCCTGGTCCGACTGGACGTTGCAGCTGCGGAACAACTCTGTAGGCCTGCAAACACACAAATAAAGAGTAATAAAGGCTTCCCTGTGGATGAAGGGAGTTATTTTCCTCTGTGATTGGTGGGTTTGGTCTCCAGTGAGTCAGCTAATTAGTGGTTTATAACGGAGGCGGCTCTGGGTGTGGTTCCATCGCTCCATGTGTGCCTGATAAGAGGCCACTTTGTTTGTCTTATGGTAAATGTGGAATCCAGGATGCTTAAGCTTCATCGATCCCACAGCGCGAAGCAGCGGTTGTCTTCGTGAACCACTGCGAAATGTATAAGTTAGGTGATTTCATTAGGAGAAACTCACTACAAGCTTTTTGTGTGACTGGAGCAGAGAATATCAGTTTAAGGGCAGTCGGAGTCCTGGACCTGGAGAAACCTGCTCCTCTTCACAGCTTCTTCCCTGAAGCAGCAGTCTGGGTGCGTCTGCTGCCACCCAGCCTGATGATAAATCTCGTGGAAGTTCATTTGTTTGATAATCATCAGAATTCTTTTTGGAACAGAGTGCCAACTATTCGAAAACATTAGATGGGAATTAAATTCAAAATGAGGGCAGTAATTAAAAATAATCAAAAAAACAACTTTCAACAGAAGATATGTCGTCTTTGGAGTCTTCCTGATCATATATGCTCTTTAACGTGATTTGTAAATGCACAGTCATGCAGAGGGGTGTTACTGTAGGATGCCTCCACTAAACTGTACTGACTACAGATTTAGCGAAGCTGGTAAAATTAAAACTGGCGCCACTTTACCACTTTCTTCTGTTTCTATTGATTAAGAAAGTCAACTTTAAACTCTCGTTACCAACATAAACAACCTTTTACCTGCCAAAAAGTCAGGACCAAAATCTCGTCAGGCCATATTTTATTCGCAGTAGAAGATAAACAACATATCAGATGATGGAACTAAGACATTTTATCGTTTGATGGAAAATATTAGCTAATTGTGATTCTGATGCAGCAACATGCATAAAAATTTGGAACAGGTGCAACACAAGTTTACCAAAACCTGGACTTAAAAATTGTGAAACACATCCGGAAAATGTTCCTCAAACTCCAAAGATTCACCATCTACAATGATAATATCAGAAGATTCAGACAAGAGGAATCTCTGTACGCAGGTGGCATTCATTCAGCTTGTTATCAGCCTGCCTCTCTGATGGGATGGGGTTGCATTAGAGCTGTAGGGCAGCTTCCCCGTGTGTGAAGCTCCATCGATGCTGAAAAGCAGACGGAGGGTTTAGAACACTGACTGACTGAATGACCGTGTGAGGATTGATCAGGAATCTGACTGGTTGGATGAACATGTCAGGAATGGTCAGGAATCTGGCTGGATGAACGTGTGAGGAATGGTCAGGAATCTGACTGGCTGAATGAACGTGTGAGGAATGGTCAGGAATCTGACTGGTTGGATGAACGTGTGAGGAATGGTCAGGAATCTGACTGGGTGGATGAACGTGTGAGGAATGGTCAGGAATCTGACTGGTTGGATGAACGTGTGAGGAATGGTCAGGAATCTGACTGGCTGGATGAACGTGTAAGGATTGATCAGGAATCTGAGTGGTTGGATGAACGTGTGAGGAATGGTCAGGAATCTGACTGGCTGGATGAACGTGTGAAGAATGGTCGGGAATCTGAGTGGTTGGATGAACGTGTAAGGAATTGTCAGGAATCTGACTGGCTGAATGAACGTGTGAGGAAGGGTCAGGAATCTGACTGGGTGGATGAACGTGTAAGGAATGGTCAGGAATCTGACTGGCTGAATGAACGTGTGAGGAATGGTCAGGAATCTGACTGGCTGGATGAACGTGTGAGGAATGGTCAGGAATCTGACTGGCTGGATGAACGTGTGAGGAATGGTCAGGAATCTGGCTGAATGAACGTGTGAGGAATGGTCAGGAATCTGACTGGCTGAATGAACGTGTGAGGAATGGTCAGGAATCTGACTGGTTGGATGAACGTGTGAGGAATGGTCAGGAATCTGACTGGGTGGATGAACGTGTGAGGAATGGTCAGGAATCTGACTGGTTGGATGAACGTGTGAGGAATGGTCAGGAATCTGACTGGCTGGATGAACGTGTAAGGATTGATCAGGAATCTGAGTGGTTGGATGAACGTGTGAGGAATGGTCAGGAATCTGACTGGCTGGATGAACGTGTGAAGAATGGTCGGGAATCTGAGTGGTTGGATGAACGTGTAAGGAATTGTCAGGAATCTGACTGGCTGAATGAACGTGTGAGGAATGGTCAGGAATCTGACTGGGTGGATGAACGTGTAAGGAATGGTCAGGAATCTGACTGGCTGAATGAACGTGTGAGGAATGGTCAGGAATCTGACTGGCTGGATGAACGTGTGAGGAATGGTCAGGAATCTGACTGGCTGGATGAACGTGTGAGGAATGGTCAGGAATCTGACTGGCTGGATGAAGGTGTGAGGAATGGTCAGGAATCTGACTGGGTGTATGAACGTGTGAGGAATGGTCAGGAATCTGACTGGTTGGATGAACGTGTGAGGAATGGTCAGGAATCTGACTGGGTGTATGAACGTGTGAGGAATGGTCAGGAATCTGACTGGCTGGATGAACGTGTGAGGAATGGTCAGGAATCTGACTGGCTGGATGAACGTGTGAGGAATGGTCAGGAATCTGAGTGGTTGGATGAACGTGTGAGGAATGGTCAGGAATCTGACTGGCTGGATGAACGTGTGAGGAATGGTCAGGAATCTGACTGGCTGGATGAACGTGTGAGGAATGGTCAGGAATCTGACTGGCTGGATGAACGTGTGAGGAATGGTCGGGAATCTGAGTGGCTGGATGAACGTGTGAGGAATGGTCAGGAATCTGACTGGCTGAATGAACGTGTGAGGAATGGTCAGGAATCTGACTGGGTGGATGAACGTGTGAGGAATGGTCAGGAATCTGACTGGCTGGATGAACGTGTGAGGAATGGTCAGGAATCTGACTGGCTGGATGAACGTGTGAGGAATGGTCAGGAATCTGACTGGCTGGATGAACGTGTGAGGAATGGTCAGGAATCTGACTGGCTGGATGAATGTGTGAGGAATGGTCAGGAATCTGACTGGCTGGATGAACGTGTGAGGAATGGTCAGGAATCTGAGTGGTTGGATGAACGTGTGAGGAATGGTCAGGAATCTGACTGGCTGGATGAACGTGTGAGGAATGGTCAGGAATCTGACTGGCTGGATGAACGTGTGGTCAGGAATCTGACTGGGTGGATGAACGTGTGAGGAATGGTCAGGAATCTGACTGGCTGGATGAACGTGTGAGGAATGGTCAGGAATCTGACTGGCTGGATGAACGTGTGAGGAATGGTCAGGAATCTGACTGGCTGAATGAACGTGTGAGGAATGATCAGGAATCTGACTGGCTGGATGAACGTGTGAGGAATGGTCAGGAATCTGACTGGCTGGATGAACGTGTGAGGAATGGTCAGGAATCTGACTGGTTGGATGAACGTGTGAGGAATGGTCAGGAATCTGACTGGTTGGATGAACGTGTGAGGAATGGTCAGGAATCTGACTGGCTGGATGAACGTGTGAGGAATGGTCAGGAATCTGACTGGCTGGATGAACGTGTGGTCAGGAATCTGACTGGGTGGATGAACGTGTGAGGAATGGTCAGGAATCTGACTGGCTGGATGAACGTGTGAGGAATGGTCAGGAATCTGACTGGTTGGATGAACGTGTCAGGAATGGTCAGGAATCTGACTGGCTGGATGAACGTGTGAGGAATGGTCAGGAATCTGGCTAGCTGGATGAACGTGTGGTCAGGAATCTGACTGGGTGGATGAACGTGTGAGGAATGGTCAGGAATCTGACTGGATGGATGAACGTGTGAGGAATGGTCAGGAATCTGACTGGCTGGATGAACGTGTGGTCAGGAATCTGACTGGCTGGATGAACGTGTGAGGAATGGTCAGGAATCTGACTGGCTGGATGAACGTGTGGTCGGGAATCTGACTGGCTGGATGAACGTGTGAGGAATGGTCAGGAATCTGACTGGTTGGATGAACGTGTGAGGAATGGTCAGGAATCTGACTGGCTGGATGAACGTGTGGTCAGGAATCTGACTGGCTGGATGAACGTGTGAGGAATGGTCAGGAATCTGACTGGCTGGATGAACGTGTGGTCAGGAATCTGACTGGCTGGATGAACGTGTGAGGAATGGTCAGGAATCTGACTGGCTGGATGAACGTGTGGTCGGGAATCTGACTGGCTGGATGAACGTGTGAGGAATGGTCAGGAATCCGACTGGCTGGATGAACGTGTGAGGAATGGTCAGGAATCTGACTGGCTGGATGAATGTGTGGTCGGGAATCTGACCGGTTGTTGAAGTTGGTGCAGTAGCTGAGGTCCTTGCAGCCCAGCTGGCAGGGCTCTCGGACGTCTGCCAGGCAGTTGATGAGCTCCATCTCCACTGGGTTGTATTCACACAGCTGATCAAAGTCCTGCCACGTCTGGGTGCCCCAGTGTGTGCTGATCTCCTGACACATGTCCCTGCCACAACAGAACACACGACCTGTCAGACATTTAAAGACGTTTCCACACATGACCTCAGTTGAAGGCGCCACAGTACCTGCACAGCGAGGTGTTGGCCTTGGAGCAGCAGTGCAGCTTGGCATGGTCCATTTTGGCTGGATGGGGGGTTTCTTCTACAGGTGGAGAAGGAGGGTAAGCGCTACCTAGGAAACACTGCCACATGGGGTCCTGAGGGAGTGGCTGGGAGCGACACTCTGTAATCAGGGCGTCCATGATCTCATGCTCCGTACTCAAGGTGCGCAGGATTCGCTGGCAAGCCATCTGGCAGTGAGTGGCCTCTGCCCGTTTACAGCAGTGCAAACCTGGAGGTAAGGCCCACAAGCACACTCATCAGACCTTTAACGACAAGTAAATGAAGCAGCATTCATATGACGATCTGCTACGTAAAGCTACAGGTAGACAGAGGGATTATGGTAGCAGATGGAAAGCTACCACTCATATCTAACATTTTCTATCAGTCGTCTATCATTAAGTGATAAAACCATAGACTGTATTTAAAAGATGGGCAGAGCCTCCGTGACGTTCATCCACTAGGGGGCAGTGCTAAAAACCGCGGTTGTTCAACATTCTTCTTACTTGAAGCAGATCAGGTACCTGGCAGTCAAAATGAATCGCCCCTAAATGTGGTGGATTTTGAGATTAAATTACTTTTAAATGGGAGAGTTAGAAAAAAAATTCACTCCCCCCACAGTTGTCATGAAGGTGACCTGACCTATTAAACCTAAAATGGATTTTTGAACCAGGCCGTAAACATGTTTATTTCTGCTGTGAAGTTGGTCTTTTTCACATGGGAGTCTATAGGGATTCGCTCTGTTCTGGAGCCCCTAGTGGATGAAGGGGGAACTGCAGGTTTTGGCTTCCGCATAGGCTTCACTTTTAACCACCCAAGGTTGCCGCTTGGATAAAACAGACACTTGGCTTCATCCATCATTGAACTGAGGAATCTAAACAATGACTTTGAATGTGATATTTAAAAGCCTCAACAAAGAGCAGAAACACAGAAAGCAACAGAACTATTGGTGTGATTGAGCGAAAACGTGTGATGTAGCAGATGCACGTACTGTCTATAGGGCTGCGAGCAGGGTAGGACTCGGTGAAGTTGTTCACACAGTCCACCAGTTTATGGTTGTGGCTCTGACAGTAGTCTTTGACAGCTTTGATCTGGGACTCGGTCGGGGTCGAGTCCGTCCTGAAGATAGCCTCGCAGTACTCCCTGCAGGTGGTGTGACGGCCTGCGTAGCTGCAGCACGACGAACCCACTGCAGGAACACACATGAGACAAAGAGAGGTTTTATCCTGAAACACAGTAACAACAGTAAACGAAGGAAACAAAACACCCTCTAGAACTTTATGGAGCCAGTGACCCCTATCTGATATCCAGAGTCCCCATCGCCCCCCATACCGTTAAAATATTGAGTAAGACTATCTTTACACTGCAAGACTTGTCTTTTAATTCTAATATTTTGCTGATGATTCTATTTATTCATTTTGTGTTTTTGTTTACATAATTTAAATGTAACCCTCAGTCTTCAGTCTGCACCCCAGAAGTGACCCACATGCTTAGAGGACATCCGCTGACAGAGCACTATATGATGCTAAATGTCTCAGCAGGCGTATGCAGGAGCTTTGAATATGCCTGAAGACACAGAAAACATCTAATAATGATAATGATTATTTTTACCAATAAAATATACGATCTGTGAGTGAGAGTAATTAAACACTCTTTCTTCAATATTGCGCAATTAATAAGAAAGCTTGTAATTATTAATTATTTTTTAATTAAGTTTTACCCTGAAATAAAGACAATAAAAAGGTAATGTGACAGCTGCTGCTATGTGATTGGCTGATTAGACGTTTGCATTAACGGCAAGATGAACAGGTTGAGCTGATGAAGCGGACGGTGTGTGTGTGTGTGTGTGTGTGTGTGTGTTGGTCCCAGACGGTCATGTTACTGTAGGTTTGTTTACACACCAGCTGGATGGAACAACTTACTTTCATTTTTGGTGATACAGCTGTACAGCGAGTTCTAGAAAGAAGAGAAGAAGTTTTAGTAACTCGTCACAAAGTCTGCAGCTGCGGAAGCAGAGCTACGCATCGCTTACCTCCGTCACTTTTTTGCATATTTTAATGATGTCGTTTGTAGACGACGCCTGTGAAGGAAGCAGAGAAAATGTCAGATTAGCTAAACTCGTGAACATTGCAGGTATGAATCTGCTGAGTCCCACCTGTTTGCATTCCCTGCGACACTCGGAGGAGATGGCCAGCTCGCAGCAGCCCAGCCCCACCCAGCCGTCAGACTTCCTGGAGACTCCTGAAGCCAAACCAAACACACGGCACATCTTCCATCTGTAAGTACTCATTGTTTTTTTCTCTTCTTTAGTAAACACGAAGTTTCAAAGAGCGTTTTGTGCGTAACGTGGATGCATTGAGAAAGATGAAGGAAGTCATTAAGTGGAGCTGGCATGTTAAGCAGAAGCATTTACACCCGCAGTAAATCTGGAAGACATCAGAGGATCGATCGTATCTCGCGGTCTGATGGGATCTAAGGCTTTTTTTCCCTTAACTGGTTAAATCTTGCAGAACTCCTGCGGCTGTCTGGACGCCAGCGTTCAGCAGGTACAAAAGGTAAGAAAAACAATGCTTCTCAGTCTGGAGACCATTAGGCCTGCGAGAGGCAGATTTTTTCCACGCACAAGCAGCAGGATTCAGGCCTTTGATCCGGAGTCTGTTTCTGCTCAGAGCCAGCCCTCCTTCCAGCTCCATATCTGGACATTATGTGTTTCTACAGCTAGTCTACTTTTAGTTCTGAACTGGTGTTCAGTCAGGAGGGGAGCAACCAGCAGAAGAACCAGAAACTCTTTTTTTTATTGTTTTTGCTTTCCACCGGCTCTTGGATTTGTTCCAAACAGCTGACCTATCAACATGTTAGATGTTGGGAAACAAGCTATACTTCACGTGGCCACAAGAGGGCGCCAAAGTGCGAAACTGGGAGTAAAAAGAACTCGAAGACTCATCTCGCCTTACCGGGAAGTGTAGAGTTGATGCACATCCAGAGTTCATTCTATGAAAAAAAGAAGAGAAAAAATATTTATTCATCTAACAAAACACTTTTCCTGTACTTCAGTTGGACGTAGCTCTGACATAGAACAACTTCCATCATGGCAGTGATTCGTTCTGTTGGGTTGACTTTGCCCTGATAGCCATCAGTTCCCTTTCAGCGGGTTAACTTGGTACAGAGTTGACCTGTTTTTCTAACTTGGTCTATATAAAAGACAATGTGGGCACATTTATTTACCACCATCATCATCATCATCATTTCTTAGTTCTTATGTTCTTGACCTTGCTAAAAAAACGCCTTTGGCTTCGTAGCTACCGCTAGTTATCAGCCAGCCAACGCTAGCTGTGGCTAGCTACAGCTAGCTGGCTAGCTACAGCTAGCTGCTTACTGTAGCGTTATTTGTCTGAGGAACATCAGTATCATTCCTGTCCCTGACTGGGAGCGTTGCGTCTTTACGTGACGCCTAAATAGGACTGTGATGACGCAGGTCAGTGAGGATGGTGGGATGAATAACGCTGCAAAGCCGAAGCAGGAACCCCTCCCGTCTCCAGAGTCCGAACTGGAACCGTCCTCTTGCTGAAACACTGGAATACTTTTATTATGAATACCGCCGATAAAGAGTTAAAGTTACCTGCAGAACCGCTCAGAACTGGATAAAGAGTCAGGATCCATCGTGTGTGTGGTTTTATCTGACCAGTCGCCTCCCAGCATACATACTGGATGTGTTGCAGACTGCTTCAGCATCAAACAAGCCTCTCTGCTTTGTAATTAGCCAGGGTGGGGGAATAACTGAGTGTTTTATGCTGGTAAGCCCTCCCCCCTTCCTGTGGAGGTCTAATAAGAGAGCTGACACTGGTCCAGCTGCAACCAGACATGAGGACTTCATATCTGAACAAAGTCAGACTAGACATGATGGATCTGTCACACACTCATCCTATTGACTCTAATGAATTTATTCATGTCTTGGTCTTTCAACTCTGCTGTGGCGTTACAGGCGAGTTCACATGTAGTCAGGGGACAAAAGTAATCTGGATACTATTTATACAGACGTCAAACTGAGGCAGCTCAGAGTGGTTTCAGTGTGTGCTTACACACTTCTAGATGGCATTGTTGGAAGGAAAGGTGAGTTTCCTGATGCCGGCTCGCCTGCACACATACTTTATGTGCAACAAAAGCTACATCAGTGGCAGTTTGAAGGAACGTACAATTCTGATTCCAACTTTTTCCCTTCCAACACTTGGATTAAAAAGACAAGGAAGGGTCCGACTGAAGGCCAGGGTTTTTTTGGGACCAGATTACAGCTTCATTCTGATTCATTGTTTCTGAAAACAGAACCTGACACTAAATTTGATTTCTACTAAAAGCAGCCCAGTAGATCCCAGTTAAAACCAGTCCAATGACGTTGCAGACATCATTCTATGCAGACTCGTATTAAAGCAGAGTAATGTATCAAGTGACTCACCATAGACTCCGGACAGTAACTGGGTAACCGTTGGAGAAGATGCTTCAGACGCGACTCACTCTTGATGGTGGTGAGCTGTGGAAAGAGAGTCATTACAGAAACATGTAGGGAGGACAGAAAACAAAAATATCATTACATGTTACTGGACTGGAGAGGATGGGTTGTTGGTGTCATACATCGCTGCCCTTATACTGCCATGAGTCTTTATGTTGCCATGGTTGTTAAGCCTGTTCATCAACTAGGGGGCAGTGCTGAGTTCAGAGTTCAATTCCATGTTAGTAGAGGTAATGCACCAATATAAAGTTGTTTAGAACCGTTCCAAAACATCAGAAGAAGAAGAGGAATAAAACCATAGACCTGATATGAAAGATGGATGGAGCCTCATGTGGTTAAAAGTGAAGCCTATGCAGAAGTGGATAAAAATGCAGTTCCCCCTTCATCCACTAGAGGCTCCAAAACAGCGCGAATCCCCATAGACTCCCATGTTAAAAAGACCAACTTCACAACATAAATAAACATGTTTACAGCCTGGTACAAAAATCCATTTTCGGTTTAAGGTCAGGTTTACCTTCATGACAACTGTGGGGGGAGTGAATTTTTTCTAACTCGCCCGTTTAAAAGTAATTTAATCTCAAAATTAGGCATATTCAGGGGCGTGTCCTTTTGATTGACAGGTACCCAATCTCCCGCTTCAAGTCAGAAGAAAGTAAAACCACGGTTTTTAGCTGGTTAACAACGTGACTTAGCTTTAGCCCACTTACTTCAGTCTCTTTCTGTCTTTTAATTTTCTTGTTTCTTTGCTGAATCAGTGACGTTACATGTTCAAAACAGCCAGCTCCTTATTCTACCATGAAGTAAAAGTGTCCAGGTTCAGAAAGTTATATGGAGCGCTTTCTCAGCTGCTCAGCAATTTCAAGTGTGAAAATGTGCTTAACTAATTTTAGTGCGTCATCAAAATGGGCCATAAATGCATATTTCAAAAGTTGACAAGTTCCAGAGCTTGTCCTTAATGTGATCTACCAAAATCCATTAAAAAATTGCATTTTGGGGCAAATATTTTTATGCAGTTGAAATGTGATTAATCAACATTAAATAATTGCAAAGCCTGTAATTAATTCAATGAATTCTTTTGAACAGGTCCCACCCCTGGTAAAACCAGGACAGGATTTTATGATGGAACCAGTGGTTTTCACGGTCCTGTCGGGTATACTGATCAGTATCAGTTTACGTGGTAAAATCTGAGTAGAAACTTTGGCGTCGGGCTGCAGGTGACGGGAAATCAATGGGCGTCAGGTCAGCCTGAGTTAAACATTCATAAGACATCAACACACACTTAACGGAGCTGTGTGAACAAACACGGCCGGAGCCTGGGAGAGTACGAGTACTGCCAACAGTCTCTGGCTGAAGTGTGAAGTCATGAAACCGAGCCAGGCAGATTTAAAGCTTCACACACTCCAGCTGCTGGCAGGACTCCGTGTTGTTGTTGATCATCTCTTTTCCACCAAAGCTGTCTGTGAAAATGATGAGACAAGTAATCCCAAACATATCTGCTGGTCTGCGATTTCCACGTTGTCTGCATTGGACTGCTGCAAACGGCGGATAAGCAATGAAAAGCAGTTTTACAATGTTTAAGCAAACATTTTCTATCACGCATCGTACGCTGCAAACCCAAAAGCACTGATGTAGTACAACAACAGCATCAGAGCTAAAAATCTGGCAAGTCGTCAGTCCGAGGAAGGTGGAAAAACACTGATCTCACAGTGAGAAGACAACACGAATGAACAAGCTCCAAAAACTTCTCTTCTGGTGCTGAGATGGACGATAATAATGAAAAATTAACATTACATTTCTATGTCTTACATATTACTTGGCATTACAGGAAACTTTCTCATTCTGATCATTCTTACATCATGACAGACACTTTCAGCAAGCACACATTCATTCATGACGGGAAAAAAGACTCGGCTAAAAGACTCTGCCAACATACAAACCAAGCACAGTACAAACCCCAAAGAGACAACATGAGAACATCACTGTTTATTTTACAGTTTCTCATCATATCTCCTCACAAACAAGGCGTCATATGAAAGCAGAGACTCTGCTGGTTATAGAGGCGTCTCGTTGAAACTCTGGCAGCTAGCAGCCACAATCACACATCATGTCTTACTGCAGCTGTTTGGTGGTGGAAAGTTTTATTCCAGCTCTAAAAACTCCATGAAGGTCCTGCTAGTTTCCATGGAGATGAAGGTCCTGCTAGTTTCCATGGTGACAAAGGAGGTTTTATAGTAAAGTATTATCTCTTCCTGTCATAAACTATCTTGGCTTCTCATCTTTCTGGACCCTGATGGTGTTTCTAAGGTGAATGTGGGGTTTATACCTGGATTCTCCTGACTGACCAATGGCAGAGGTGTCTGTCATCATCATCATCATTATCCAATGGCTTCCTCAGATATTTACCTGCTAACACCTCTATCAAACACCTGGACACCTGCTCAGCTTTACTTTTTAACCTTCTACTGTAGAACATCCTCATCCTCATCACATATCACTACTCATTCCTTGGATTACTTTACTCATTCCTACGATTATTTACTCACACCTAGGATTACTTTACTTGTTCCTAGGATTACTTTACTCGTTCCTAGGATTACTTTACTCGTTCCTAGGATTACTTTACTCGTTCCTAGGATCACTTTACCTGTTCCTAGGATTACTTTACTCGTTCCTAGGATTACTTTACCCGTTCCAAGGATTACTTTACCCGTTCCTAGGATTACTTTACCCGTGCCTAGGATTACTTTACCCGTTCCTTGGATTACTTTACCCGTTCCTTGGATTACTTTACTCGTTCCTAAGATTACTTTACCCATTCCTAGGATTACTTTACTCACTCCTAGGATTATTTACTCACACCTAGGATTACTTTACTTACTCCTAGGATTATATTACTCGTTCCTAGGATTACTTTACTCATTCCTAGGATTACTTTACTCGTTACTAGGATTACTTTACTCATTACTAGGATTACTTTACTCGTTCCTAGGATTATTTTACTTGTTCCTAGGATTACTTTACTCATTCTTAGGATTACTTTACTCGTTCCTAAGATTACTTTACCCGTTCCTAGGATTACTTTACCCATTCCTAGGATTACTTTACCCATTCCTGGGATTACCCATTCCTAGGATTATTTTACTCATTCCTAGGATTACTTTACTTGTTTTTAGGATTACTTTACTCGTTCCTAAGATTACCTTACCCGTTCCTACAATTACTTTACTTACTCATTCCTAGAATTACTGTATTCGTTCCTAGGATTACTTTACTCATTCCTAGGACAACTTTACTCACTCCTACGATTACTTTACTCACTCCTACGATTGCTATACTTCTTCTTAAGATTACTTTACTCGTTCCTAGGATTACCTACCGGATGTGTCAATCTGGTTGCACGCCTAAGAGACAGTGTTTTGTGCTTCAACTGTGTCCCCCCATTAACACCATGTATTCATTTACCAACTTACAAAAAGAGTAATCATGTTTAAACATGTTCATAATGGCTTCCTTATACATCTTGTGTTTGTTTAAAAACACATGTCCTAAGAAATTACCGCATTTCTAACAGAGTGGAAACCAGTTTGACTGGATGTAACGTCACAGTATAGTAGTAACATGTTTAAAATACAGGCTTGTAGACCAAACCTGAAATGATCTACATCCCAACAAACTGTTTACACTGCTGCACCAGTAACCCTGCAGCAGGAAACTGGTTGAGTTGGGACTGTTTTCACTGCTGCACCAGTAAGATCAGCACAAGCCAAACTGGAACGATGGAGGTGGGGATGGGACCATCACAGCCCACACAAACAAAGACCTGCTCAGGACTGTGGACGTATTCAGGCTGAAATGGGGATTGGTAAAACTGTGCTTCCTTCTCCAGTCTGCTGCAGTTTTCCTCTCATGACTTTGCCAGTCATGGAATGCAGCGTGTAACGAAACGCAGCCGTCCGAGTTGGGAAGGGAGTGTCTGGAGGATTATATCTTATAACAAAGCTACTTAGTAAGGAAACGTCTACCTTTGGAAAGTCTGTTTCATTCCTGTTTAAATGGAGCGTCTGTGGGAGGAGCAGCTGTGGAGGACTTGCCAGATCTTCTCTGCACCGGTCTAACTTGACCCAGACCCCGGGCCTCATCCTGCTAGGACAAATAACTGTCCAACGTTCACATGAAATCTTCACAAGTTCAGATTAGATTCATGTCCCACTCATGACAGAAATACAAGGACATGCTGAGACCACCACCTTCTACTTCAAAAGCCCGTTATCTCCCTCTGATCCTCCTTCCAGCCATTTGTTGACATATTTCTCAGTTATTGGCTCATTTCTCATATTCTTTGCAGGCTTTATTCCTTGTCATCATCTTTCAAAGTAATTTTCTGCTCTGTTCCTATTTTTCTTCAGATCCCCCCCCACCATTCTTGTTGCAGTACTGTTAAAAAAAACAACTTCACAGCAGAAATAAACATGTTTACAACCTGGTACAAAAATCCATTTTAGGTTTAATAGGTCAGGTCAGTGGTTCCCAAACTCAGGGGCGGGTTATCATAAGGGGGGCGCAGCAAGGTTAAATAAAACTTGGGAGTTTTGGCACTGGACAAATTTGTAAAAGTACCAATGATGAATGATGATAAATCAGCAAGTGAGACTTCAAGTACAAAAAAAAAGCGAAGAAAATCTGACGCAGCATATCTGCTCCTGCTTGACCAGGTTACAGTCAAGAATGGTAATAATCAATGATGGGTAATGAAGAGACCACAGTCTTTAGCATTATCAAAATATCATATTCTAACATTATGAAGTATGAAGCCAAACAAGTTACAACATCACTTGGGGACTTTTCATCCTGAATACAAAGAAAATCCTGTAAATTACTTTAGAAATTAACCATAAAATAAACTATGATATCTAGCAGAGTTGTTTTACTAAAGCAGCAATCGTCTCATTGAAAACTCGGCTCACCTGAAGAAGTTCCTAGTATAAAACGTTTCACACTAAGGCAGAAGAATGGATCATAATCACCGACATGGTTTTAACTACAATACAGTCACTAAACTATTGATGCACTTCTTCATAGGTTTTTCTTTGGTTCATGTGGCGGGATGTGGGAGGTGGGTGCTTAACATTGTTGTCGTTGATGAAAGGGGGGCCCTGCTGAAAAAGTTTGGGAACTACTGGGTCAGGTTTACCTTCATCATTTGTGGGGGGAGTGAAATTATTTTCTAACTCCTCTGTTTAGAAGTAGTCTAATCTGAAAATTCGGCATATTGAGGGGCGTGTCCTTTTGATTGACAGACTTCCTGCTTTAAGAAGGAGGAACGTAGAACAACCGCGGTTTTAGTCGATTAACAGCGTGACTTAGCTTTAGCCTGCTGACCTCCGTTAGCTCTGGGTTAGCTCAGTTAGCTCTTAGATACAGGCAGCTTGGAGATCGCTAGATGTCAATCATCCATCCCCACGCTCACAGCCCCCCCTCTCTGCTCCACCTCTTTGCCTGTTTTTGTATTTTCCGGGTGAGACGACGCGCATGCCCTTGCCAAGATGGCGATGGTCGGAACCGCCCACCGAGCTTCACTTTAACTCTTCAGAAACTAACATCTGATGTCATGGAGGCTCCCCCCATCTTTTATATACAGTCTATGGGGCTCGTTTGGGTGTGTGTGTGTGTGTGTTTGTGTGTGCGTGCTCATACCTGATCGCAAGCTTCTTTGCATGGCGACTCATCGGTGGCATGATGGCAGCAGGAGGGATCTGCAGACAGAAGCACCAGGTTAGCTCTCATGTCAGCGTTAAGCCTCAGCGTGAATGAAAACAACTCGGGATGCGGAATAAACCGAAGAGCAGTGAATCTGTTCTGAGCAGGCACGGTGGAGTTCAGGCCGTCTGCAGGGTAAACCAGGGTCCAACCAGGTACGAGAGACAGTTTATTCCCACATGGACGGACTGGAATGGCCTCTATGATACTTCCGATCAGTCTGGTCCTCAGCGGGGTTTGTCAGGTAAAATGAGGGGATTTAATGGTAAAGTGGAAAAGCACTGTGTAAATTTCATACCAAAGCAAAAGCTTCTGAACCTTTTAAAACCTCTAGTTTCCCAGATGATGCCAAGCTGGGCCAAAATGTCCACATTGGAGACGTCTCGTGGACTAAAACTGCAGTTAGCTCGGCTTCTCTCCATCAGAAATGATGTTTAGGGATTCAGATTCATCCTGAAGATGGTTGGTTTTCCATTTCTGCTATGTGTCATCCTCATCTATTCTTTTCCACATCCTAACAACTCTCCCTCTGATGTGTCTCCAGCTCTATTAAAACAAAGATAAACTCATTTCATCATGGTTCAGAGCAGAGTGAGGATGACTGATGGCTGCTGAGCGCTGCCTCTAATTATCTCCGGCTCCAACAGACTCGGCTCAAACAGTCAATAAAACGCGTCGTCAATCATTTTGTCCAGAAGTCATTAAAGTTATTATTCTCTGAATTCCTTCTCTGATGGCTTTGCTGATGGTCTCTTTGGACATAAATTACATTTTTGCAGTCAAATGCAAAAATTCAGGAAGTGAAAAGTTGTTGAACTGGTGAAGTTAGAAAGCTTCGGTATTGTCCGTCTTTCCTCCGTCTTGCAGGAGAGTTTGAGCGAAAGAGGCTGGTGAGGATGCAGACACGTGAGAAATCTGCAGGCATGCAACTGTTACATCAACTTGTCCAACAAAATTTTCATCTCACTCAGTCTAAATAACGTTTAGCACCGTTCTAAAAGCTAAAACATCCTGATGGAAAAGCCAAACCGGAGTTCACCACTGGCATCAGTGATCTGGAGTATATTTCTGCAGATTTCTCACACCGGTGTGTATTCCAGGTGTGATGCATGTGTGGGAAAAGTCTTATAAAGCCTGCAGTCTCTGCAGAAGGAGCAGCGGGAAGTCTGTCACTGGTAGCTGGATTTTAGGACTACCACATTCCAGCGATGTGGAAGGACGGGGGTTTGTTTGCTGCTAAATCTGTGGTGACCCACATGCATTGTCAGCGAGACTGGAAAGGCCCTGTGTTGTTGCAAGGAATGAGAGTGCAAACTGCATGCAAGCTGGACTGATGGGGCCATAAAACACCAGTCCAGTCCAGCATCACTGTGCTGACGTTCTGGATCTTTCCATACAGCAGTGGGTTGTGTGAAGCCAACATGAGGGAGGAAGGAGCAGTTTGTTGACAGCAGACGGAGCCGAGTCTGGGCAGGACTGCGGTTTGGATCTGTCCTGCCAGCAAACAACAGTGTCTGTGTTTCCTCCCCAGCCTGGCCATTAGACATGAAGCTGTTATTCATATAGATCACATAAACAGAACCTTACACCTCTACTTCTACATCCTGATGACATCTGAGGAAGATATATAATAATACTAACAATAATACCAACAATAATAATAATAATAATAATAATAATACTAACAGCATCTTAAAGACACACTACAGAATTTTGGACATTTTCCCGTCACGCTCCCCCCGGTCGACGGCTAATCCAGCATCCTACCTGACCTGTTAACCCTCTCCAGTCAGCAGAAGACGATGTTACAATGAATCTTGTTTTGTTTCTTTCTGTTTTTTAATCTTCTTGCGTTGCTTTGCTGAATCAGCGACGTTGCGCATTCAAAGCAGTCGGTTCCTTTTTATACTGTAAAGTGAAACTGCTGCAACGTCGCGCAGCATGTAAAAGTTGTATTGTGTCAGTTTTTCAGGGGCTTCAGCAATACACGATAGAAGTCACTGTATCATTAAACAAGTCCGGAACGAGGAGTTTTAAGGTCAGAAAGTTGCGTAATGCGTCTTTAAAGTTTGTTGTTGATACAAAATTTCTTCCAGCAATTTTGTGACTTTTATTTCTTCAGACTGAGGCTAATTTTTTTTATTAGTTGCACACGGCAGACATCTAATGGACCAATCAGAGAAGGCGTGTTGACTGACAGATCAGCGGTTGCGAGCTATGCAGGCGTCACTTTCGCTGTCACTTCATCGAAACTTTTTATCATCATGATGAGTATCTTCATTGTTTCTTTTCTGCTTCTTAAAGCAAGCAGCTGCTGCGAAAGCAGATCCTCCAACTGTCTCACGGACGTCCTGAAGGTCTGGTCTGAAGTCCGTCCTGAACTTCGTTCTGACGTTTGTCCTGAAGGTCCGTCATGCAGTAATGCGGACTCTACGCCGGTCTGTCGTGGTGAAGAAGGAGCTGAGCCTGAAGGCGAAGCTCTCGATTTACCAGTCGATCTACGTTCCTACCCTCACCTATGGTCATGAGCTGTGGGTCGTGACCGAAAGAACGAGATCTCGTATACAGGCGGCTGAAATGAGTTTCCTCCACAGGGTGGCCGGGCTCTCCCTTAGAGATAGGGTGAGGAGCTCGGTCATCCGGGAGGAGATCAGAGTAGAGCCGCTGCTCCTCCGCATCGAGAGGAACCAGTTGAGGTGGCTCGGGCATCTGGTCAGGATGCCTCCTGGACCTCCCTGGTGAGGTGTTCCAGGCACGTCCCTCTGGGAGGAGACACGTTCAAATTTAAGCCAACAGGAACTCAGACGTTTGGATAAAATATTGGTATTGAAACAGACACACAACAGAAACTATTTACATTTTCCTTATTTCCACTTATCTCTGCAACTATTTACCTGCAACTAAACCACCTCCACCTCATCAGAAACGTCTTCTTGTCTTTATTCCATAAAAGATCATTATTTTTCTGCTTTTCTCATCACTTGTTGATCTTTGGCTGCTCCTGATTGGACGTTACCGTCAGTTTGAGCTCTCTGATTGGTGGAAAGTTTGACCAGAAGGGTCTTCTTCATCATTTCCAGGTCTCTTAGCAACATGGTAGAGATAGTGATCCTTTTCTGTGATGAAAAAGTGATGAATAACGGTGTTATCATGGATCATCGTGGATTTACCATGTAGCCTGAGTAAACACCAATGTTGTGTCTGGATTCTAAACCTCCTGGACGGAATAGATCACCGAAATGGTCAGATATCATCACAGTATCCCCCCACAGAGTTACACAAGCCCGACTTAATTCCACCATGAGGGCTGTAAGCTCTGCTCAGTCCGTCCTCATTCGCAGCATTCCTGGTATTCCCATCAGCAGCTTCAAACCCATCAACACTGGCAGCCATTAAGAGGCTTAAAAGAGTCTGCAGGCCAGGCCTGACAGAGGCTGATGAAACACACGACACCCTGTTATCACTATGTTTATTACTGCTTCAAGTGTGTGTCTGTGTGTGAGTCCAGCAGTCGGTCTTCTCGATGCAGAAGGTTCTGGAGTCCATCAGCAACTCCACTGAGCCGCTTTTCTCCACAGAGATGACTCAGGAGAGGACGGCTGGGTTTGGTAAACCCCGATTTCCGTTCAGTTTCCATAGCAACCACCTCCTTACCTGGTAGGTGTGGTAATGGATGAATCAGCGTGATGTCGTAGCGGCGCTGCGGTAACATTAATGAAAGAAATAGGCGACCTCTAAACCAGAGGAGAAGGATGGTCGTCGTCTTTCTGCTTGTTCTCTGGCAACAATAAATCCTCCGGATATAAACATGCAGATGTTCCTGCTTTGTTCTGATTGCTGAATCAGACTGGAAGTCATGGTTCTTTCCACCAATCACACAAACGTAGGATGTCTAGCTCCACCCTTTAGGGTCAGATCAATAGGTTGGGGTCCTCATTCATCCACCACGCTTAGAAAAGGTTCCAGATTCTTCTGTAGGCCTGAAATTTAGAGATGTCCCAGTACAAAAATATCCTGATTTATCCAACGAGCTACACACACCAGTAAACACTCTGCTAATAAATCCCACCTGTTCTAAATAACCTGCTCGGGCCCGTCCAATGGCCGTCTGCATTTAGTAATGGCCCCATTCAACCATTTATGGATCCAACACTTGCTTCTCCTCAGAGTGATGAGATGAAGCAGATCTGCTGAGTTTAAAGTCAACCATTAAAGTTTAGTTTATTCTAAACAATTCGTCTGAAGCTGATTGGATGAATTTTAAGAGCTGAATTTAACCTCCTCTGAAACAATATGCTGTGAAAAAAAGTTCAATACTACGTAGCTACGTAGCTAAGTCTCTGTTGGGCAATGAGGCGAAAGTCACCGCCCTCTTCCAGCCAAGCGGCAATGTCCAGCAGTTAAAAGTGAAGCCTATGTGGAAGTACATAAAACCGCAGTTCCCCCTTCATCCACCAGGGGCTGCAAAACAGAGTGAATCCCCATAGACTCCCATGTTAAAAAGACCAACTTCACAGTAGAAATAAACATGTTTACAGCCTGGTTCAAAAATTCATTTTAGGTTTAATAGGTCAGGTTTACCTTCATGACGACTGTGGGGGGAGTGAATTTTTTTCTAACATGCACGTTTAGGTGCGTGTCCTTTTGAATGACAGGTACCAATCTCCCGCTTCAAGTAAGAAGATCGTGGAACAACCGCGGTTTTTAGCCGGTTAACAACGTGACTTAGCTTTAGTCTGCTTACCTCCGTTAGCTGGTTAGCTCCTGTTATCTCCAGGTTAGCTCGGTTAGCTCTTAGCTACAGAAAGCTTGGAGTTCGCTCGATGTCAATCATCCACCATGACGCTCACAGCCCCCCTCTCAGCTCCGCCTCTTTGCCCATATTTGTATTTTCTGGCCAAGACAACATGCATGCCCCTGCCAAGATGGCGACGGTAGGAACCGCCCACCGAGCTTCAATTCAGCTCTTCAGAAACCTACAGATGACGTCACAGAGGCTCCGTCCATCTTTTATGTACAGTCTCTGCTTCCAGCCAAGCGACATTCTTGCATGTGACTTTTCTCCTTCGTCTACGTAGACGTGCACACTGGGGTTTCCAACGCGATACAAGAAAGTTAAAACATGTTCAGCTTTTGTTGCTGTCGCATGGCTCTACAACCAATCAGGATTTCACCAAATGATCAAGTAGAAGCTGAATGTTTCCATCTCGGTGTTGGGGTCCGACATCACATGATCATGTTCACCAGGCTGCTTCTTGTTTTTAAAACAGGATGAACTCAACGCGTCTTTTACTTTTGTAAAGTTTATGGCGAGATTTCTGTCATTTGGAGCAAAATCTCCCCAAACTCTTTATGCTTTATCACATACTGCTTTTAAAACACGGAAATTCCCTCAAATATCAGAACCAATCACATTTCTTGGAGACAAGCAATCCCACAGCGTGATGTGCGACACTGTTGTGTTGTCGCTGCCGCTGTCATGTTGCGCGTGCTGAGTTTCACCTGGGTAGCCATGAACCTTGCCTGTTGATGATGCAGGAAGAAGAAGAACGGAAAATGATTCAGGATCAAAGAATTGCTCAATTTTAAAGAGAGAAAATTTACAATTGTTTAAAATAAAAATTAAAAAACAACGAAAGAAAAATGTTTTCCGAGCGTCACACAGACGAGATGCATCTGCGGCTGAAGGAGAAAGAACTCCATCCTGAAGCTCCATAAATGGACTTATGTGTTCTGTCGGGATGAAGGAGACTTGGAGTTAGCTAAACGCACATCATCCGGCATCATTCCAGCCTCGTTCCAGAATGATTCCCAGCACAAGTCAAGCTTTATTCCCAGCATCAATCCATCATCATTGTAGCATAATTCCAGCTTCATTCCCAGATTCATTTGCAGCATCAGTCCAGCATCATTCCCAGCATCATCCAATCTTCATTTCCACCTTTATCCCAGTTTCATTCAAATATATTTTTCCAGCTTCATTCCCAGCATCAATCCATCATCACTGTAACATAATTCCAGCTTCATACCCAGATTCATTCCCAGCTTAATTCCCAGCATCATTCCCAACATTATCCCAACATTATTCCAGCTTCATTGCAGGTCTCCTTTGAAGTGTTCTGAATCATTTACGTGGGATAAATGTGATTTTGTTTGGAAATAGATCCAGATGGAGGGTGTAAAGTAGCTCAGTAATGGGAAAGGAATGTCAAACCACCAGGATCTTCACCGGATTAGTAAACAGAAAATGACTTTGTGACACAGATCCCAAATCATGGAAGAACTAGGAACAGGATGTTTTTCTGTAGCTGATCAGAAATGATCTGAGCGATCAGATCAGAGTTTAAATATTATTTGGAGATCAGTTCTCACCTGTCTCAGGTGTCTTGTATAAGTTATAAACCACCTGAGCTCCACATCCAGTTTTCCTAAAAGTCAACGCAGAATCCAGATGCTGAGATCAATGCAACACCTGCAAAAACCATGCAGTTTCTCTCTTCGACCACTCGTAGGACTGATTGATTGATTGATTTGGTTATTTCAGTGTCATGCACCTTATGGCCCCGAGCCCACATGCGCCGACATGGGTCTCATGCATCTACCGACTTAGATAAAAACAGAAGTTAGAGTATAAAATATAATTGTGTATTATGTGGAAGTGTTTTGTGTCTTAATGCTTTATCAATAAATTAACTAAAACATAAAATCTCCTCCTCGAAGAATTAACTCAACATTTTGTACTGAGACACGTTTTCTTTGACCTTTTTTTTTTTTTTTATCAAAAAGTGAACTTCATCTACGACATCATCAAGACAAAACCAACCACATACAGTGGAGCTGCAGGTACGCGTCCTGCATCCCTGATCCATTCAAATCTGAAAGCAATAAACTCGCCATCGATGCATCCTGGAGACACACGCATTCTTCCCATGAAACATGATACACTGAACACTTGATGCTTTTAACCTAAAGTTGTCCTTCAGTACCAACTTCAAGGTATTTCATTGTGTGCCCTATAAAGGGTCAAACCATTGAGAAATAAAATAATAGGAGCTATAAAAGGTTTTTTTTTTAAACCGCGAACCCATTGAATTTTCCAGGGACCCACTCAAATCGTCTGCTGTGGGTCCCGTGGATTCATCAACATCACTGCACCAATAGCTTTTCTTCAGGAATACCCTCATCTCTGCCCACTCCCATCATTACCAGATGTTAACGATGCACACTATAACCTCACATTAAATATAATCCTGTATAATAATCCTATTTAACTTGGACAGTTCGAACACACTGCACCATTGGATTTAGAAAGTGTGTCCAAACTTTTGGCTGGTAGTGTACAAATACATCCTCATTTTGACCTGAACGAACTCCCTCTCTCTCTCTAACACACACATCCACACAAGACTTTGCAAACAATGGCAGGTGACATAATAAGTGGAGGGAGTTGGAGGGGTGATGGAGTCTATTCAGACATGTGCGGTATGAGGCCCCTGGCTGGCGGCTAATGAGCACTGGCCCCATTCTGGCTCAGCGTACACAACAGGAACAAAAACTCTCAGAGTGGCTGGAATGAAGGACAGTGTGGCCAAATCCATTCATTCAGGATAAGAGGAGTTCGCTGCGGCGAGTTACAGTTTACACGCAGTCTGCCACCATAAAGTTTGTCTAACTGCTGCGAAACACACATGTCCTGTCTCTAAAAGTCTGGTCTCAGACTGGCGAACGACGCCAGGAATGGCACGTCCTCCACATCTGAAACAGCTTTCGGAAACCTGAACTAATCTCAACACAAACACAACTTTATCCCAGAGATAAGAGGCCCCATCAGCAGGAGCCGTCCGACCTCTCCAGAGCCAACATGTGGTCCATCTGATGGGGGGTGGGGGATACCACATGGAGATAGGCTTTCAATCACGGCCGCCACCTGGGAATCCCATTTTCCTGATGATTCACACCTCTGCGCTAATGCATGTGCAAAGAAAAGGGCTGCCACATTCGGGTTTTTACTCCTGGCATTCCTTTAGGAAAACTCTCCCAAATTCACCAGAAACTGTGTAAAATGTTAATAAAAGCCAAATCTCATCAAGTGGGACTTTCTTCCCAGCAGGAGATGCTGAAACTGAGACCTTTTGTCCTCAGTGTGCAGAGATTCCTCCTGATTATCTGAATGTGTTGATACTACACAGCGCTGTAGGGATGGAGAGATCCTCACTTCCACCATGCGATGCGTTGTTTATCTTCTATTGGGGAGTAGAGCCCAAAGCTGCGGACAAATAGGAGTGGAGGTTCTGGTTTTATCTACAGTTTACACATCCTCCTGACTTCCTGGGATCTGCGGTTGTCTCTGGTCTGACATGGTGAGGGACAGCTTTGGTTCAGGTACAGGAGTCTTAACGTTTCCAGTTCAGTCCGGCTCCTGCTTGCATTTAAAGGCGTCTTTGGGCGCGACAGCAATCTCCAAACTGAGAGTGAAAACTATATTTAAAGCCATATAAGCCCGACTATTAATGCTGACCAGCTGTAGTTTCCATTTTCTGCTGTGGACTAAACGGCATCCTGGAAGATAAAAGCCAAAGAAGCAGAACGGATTTACGATATCCAAGCGCTTACGTTTACCTGCCCTATCCATCATGGCTGCCTCAGAAACGCTTCCTTAGTTTGAGGCGACTTTGTGGCACTTTGGTGGAGCTGGTTGACGACGGCGACGCAAGGTTAAGTTGACAAAATGCCAGCGCATCCACATCCAATGGCGGATTTAAGACGGTCCGAGGGCGTCCATTACAGCTAGCGTCCAGAGTGCGGATTTTAAACAACCACAGGTTCTTATAGGGGTCCTATTATGGTATGTGGAGTTTTCTGAGCTTTCTACAGTGTTACAGTGTTGAATCCTCATCAGACATGTGAACAGCACTGTTTTTTATCACCTAAACGCATGTTTGAGTTTACGTTCGGTTTCCATGGTGACAAAAAACACGTCGTTTTAGAGAGTTTTTTCTACTTGGACATCCTTGTGACGTCCCGGGGGATAAGGTTCGGTGATTGGTTACCTTCTACTGGTTAACAAGGGCATGTACAAATACATCAGGCGGGTGGAAAACGTGGGATAAAGTTATTTCCAACGATGGCTGGTGAGTTTACCAAAGAGAGACATCCTGCTGCATTCGTTGCTGTGGGTTGCTGTTTTCCACTTCGTTTTCAGGGTCTGATTCAGGTAGGGCTGTATGCTATGTGTTGACATTGTATTTAGTTTTTTTTTTATTGAGTTCATATTAGCCTCCTGTTTATGAGATGTTACAATGACGGCGAAAGCAGGTGCGGTGCGCGCTCCCGATGTAGTGCAGTGGCGGGAGGCGGGGCTTAATGCGGAAGAGTCTCAATCCACTCGTTTTGCCCGCAGGCTGATCTGACAGCCTACAGAGAGGGTCGGTCTGAAGTAAATAAAGTGATTTGTGACAATAACTCGATCAATGCCAGCCCTTCTGGTCTCAGATATAAAAAATAAATTAGCCTGAAATGCACATAATAGTTCCACTTTAAACTGTGCTGGAAGACCAATAAAACCACAGTTCTGATCCATTATTGACAACATAATAAATTTCAGTATACAACACGATATGCTGGACAAAATGGTAAAAACACACGATTAACAACTCCTTTCCTATTGGTGGAAACAGTCACCTCATCAACCAATCAGATTTATTTGACAGTGTGACACATCTGAAGAAGAGGAGAGATTCTGGAGTATCTGGCTGAAGTGCTGCCTCCTGGTGGACAGGAGGACTAACACACCCTGGAAACCTGATGTCCTCTGTCTTTAGTGGACAGGAACTGGTTTCTAGAGTGGAACAATAAATAGTGCATTTTGACGTAAGAAGTTCTGTATAAATGTGCAGACCTTGGATTAAGACACAGCCTACTACCGTCCACAAACATCAGAAGAAGAATTAAAACCATATAGTTTTTTTTCTCAACCTCTGCGTCTTCTTCAGGTGCTTTTTTTGGTGGTTTCTGCGTTGTCTCCTTCGTGCTCTTCTTATTCTCCAGTTTGTTCCTTTAGTTGATTGTGTGTTAGCATTACAACTCAACACTGCCCCCACAGCTGACCACTGGTATTACTCCGTTCACTGCGTCTGTCTAGCTAAGTTCTTTGAAGACCAAACTTAGGGTTTAACCAAAGACTAGGACAAAACTGTGATACTGTTAAGTCACTCATCTCATCTCATCTCATCTCATCTCGTCAATCGATTGAAAAACTTGTCTTCAGATATTTCTCGGACCAGTCTCAACTTCTGTGTCTGTAATAATTATAATATTTGGATCATATAATTGAATCCGCAGTGAAAATAACTGTAGATAATCTGCTGGAGCACGGAGGAATGGAAGAAGCTGTGAACAGGGATGTAACTTAACAGAAAGCTGTGCTTTCTTTTCAGTCATCTGCTTCAGTCTAAATAGACGGAAAACGTCGGATTTCAGCAAAGACAAACAGCGTGGAGCCCCGCTAGGAGCAGAGGCCAGATGCTGGGGTGATAAGAAAAGGAATTTCTATTAAAATATAACTTTATCCTGGTTTCCTGAGTGTATGTTTATATAGGAGTGCTTTAGCTCCGTGCTCATTCCCAAAGTCTGCAGCTTTCACAGACCTTTTAATACGACCAAAGACTTTCATTTTCAGTCGACTTAATAGGAAACACTCGCTGGACTGTGTGTACAATTACTAAGCAAGTTTATTATGAGGATGAATATCATTACTGAACATCTACGCTGCTCTCAGCCAATCCAAAACGTTACAACCCTCAAACCTGAATAAAAGTGAAAGTGAGGTTTCGGCTTCACAGGAGGAAATCAATGTGCAGAATTCTGCAGCTAGATGACAAATGAAAACTTCCTCGTCTCACTTTTCACGTCTGAATAAAAACTATTTAAAATTTACAAACATTTCTGACATTTAAAAAATAAAATCTCATGAACAGTGATGTTGGTTTCTGTCAACACTGTTCAGGCAGGTGGACGGTCTTCCTTCACCGTACATCTCCTGTTCTGTTTGTGCTCTCAGGATTTAGGTCCAGTTCTCCCCATGTAGGCGTGGACTCCTGCTTCCCCCCGTCTACTAGACATCTGGTTGGGTTAATCGCTACGGTTAATTGATCGCTTTTCACATGTAAGTCGCTTTGGATAAAAGCCTCTCCCCACCTCCACCTTGCTGGTCTTGCTGGTGTCTGAGTGGAAGTGGAGCTCTGATCCATCTTGCCAGTCAGGAGTCACTCTGGTCCCATCAGTCCATGAAACCTCTGGAAAACCAGTCTGCAGATCTCTCCCGTCCCAGTCTGGATGATCTGGTTTCTGTGTGGAGTCCAGCAGTGGTTTCCACCTTCCTGACCGTGACCACGTCTCTGAACAGCTCGGACGTCTGCAGGCAGGAACACGGCTTCCTGCTCCCGTCTTGTTTGGTTCGTTTCAAATCTTTTGCTTTTTATTTACTGCTTTTTTTCCCCAACAAGTTTCCAGTGACGCCGTTTGCAATTAAATGTCTGACGCTTCTCTGATCCCGGCGCAACATCCTGGCAACGTCGGGAACGCTACATCCCAATGAAAGACTTTTTTCGCCCATTTTGCTGCCTAATGATGAAGCACAGCTTGGTTTTATCTCCTGAAGTCACACGTTTCCTCGGTACACAAATACACATCACCTGGTATGCTTAAATCCAATAAGATTCAGGTTTTAAACTCCTCAGAGTTTGAGAATATGAATAGAAATGATCATATGGTCAAAATAGTTACTTCCCTAACAACTGCGCACACTGTGTTTAAACTCGCAGACAGGAAAAAAAACCCTCAAAACACAGCAAATCAACTTTATCATAATAATATCCATTCTGAACTTCACATTTAAACCCTTCTTAGCAACTAAAACATCTACATTTTTCTCAGCAATATGCAGAGAAACAGAAACTCTCCTGATGGGTGTTCATCAAGACGTGACCCATAGTTTTACATCGTAAATGTGCTTTTTGGATTTTCATCCCTCACATTGGTTTATTTCAACACAGGATTTAAGACTCTTGTGATGCTTTGTTTTGTTGTGGAGGAGAGGACATTTTTATTTATTTCCTTTATTTAACCAGGAAAGAGATTAAAAAAAAAAAAAAAAAACTCTTTTTCAAGGGAGTCCTCGCCAAAAGTATCAATTACAGCAAAGTCACGATTACAATTACTTACAAATTACAAAAAGCAGCTACAGGTTAAAGAGGCTCTCTCAGATGCTCTCAATCTGGATTAAAAGTCATTCAATTAAATTAATTCTGTTAGTTTCCAATTCCTTTTGCATCATGTTCCATGCAGAAGGGGCTGAGAAGGCAAAGGCCCTTTTTACCAGTTCAATCTAGACAAATGGTGCAGAGAGCAACAGACAAATGTTTGACATATGAATAGACATTTCTCTGTGTGATTAAGTTACAAATATAAAATGGCAACAGTCCGAGCATGGCCTTAGAAATGAAAGTGTACCAGTATGTACAAATCCACACATCTGTGTACCAGTGACATAAACCTGAAGTTAAGCTCCTGAGGCAGACAGGTAAGAGATGGCAAGAAACGTCACTAAATCAAACTGAAGAGGAAGAAATCCAAACAACACACAGCATGCTACATGTGGCAACCTAAATGGTGAAGCAGCGCAGCAAAACCTTACGTCCACAAGAAAGTAATGCTGTAGAGAGGGAAGTAATGAGTAACAGGCGAGGTAATTAGCCAACTGAATCCAGGTATGAGGGGAGCAGAAAACCGTTCAGACAGGAAACGAAGTACAGAGAAAAATAAAACGATGTCAAACAGAAACCTGAGGGCAGCAACTTGCAGAGATGTTCTGCTAGCAGGTTAAAACATGACTCAGCAGGTTCGGGGTTACCTGCTGGTCCTGTAAAGGTGGAAGTTCACTTTGTATTGTGTCTCACAAGAGGCAGAACCACTACTGGGATGTCTGAGGGCTCATTCCCACCAGCCTTTAAGATGCGAATACCAGTTTGGTTGTGGTATGGGGAACGTGCAAATGGTTTGGATCAAAGAGAAAGACGACGTCCACCCGCAGACACAAGTATCGGTCCATTTCAAGAGGGTCAAACACAGGAAGTGGACTACAAAAAAAAAGTGCTTTGTGGGTTCAGCTTGTGGAATCATAAACACAATCAAAACAGGCAATAGGCCTGTCGCAATAAATCAACTAACTAAAATGTGCGCAATAAGTTTGCCGGACGCAAAGATTTTCATTTGTCACATTGTTTTAAGACATATCAACTAAATACAACAAGTTTCCAGCTGCACTTAAAACACTGCAGTTTTCACAGCTGTGAAAAAAGATATTAACAACCAGGCTAGCTCCATCTTCCTGACAATCCACGATCACTGGGGTGTTTAACCGACAGATTAAACACAAACAGGACAGCGTAACATGGTGTGCACTCAGACAGCATGGTTGGTAAAGCTATATTGTCATTTAATGTTGTTAAAAAGGCGAAATTTGGAAAAATGTTACAAATATTTTACCAGTTTGAATCGCCTGGATGAACATTCATGTTACAAACGACATTTCCACAACTTTACAATGACATGAAAAATAACATTTTACGTTCCATCTCTGGTCAAGTCCAAACATGTCCCCTTATATGAGCTGACCATAGACTATGTAACTGTGTTACATGGTGTTTAGAGACCATATGTTTCAGATAACCACGTTGCCAAAATCGCAGGAGAAATCCTGATCTGTTTTAGCAGACTGGGGACTGGATGAGCTAAATGTTCTTCAGAAATGAAAGTTTGTTGATCTTTGAATTGGTGTAATTGTATTATTATGGCATTATTGTCATTTTAGTTAAAAATGGTCTCAAAATGACAGTAAAAATTTAGCACAATATTATTGTCTATTATTGTCTATCGCAATAATTTCTGAGACAATTATTCGTGTGGAAAAATTTGTTACCGTGACAGGCGTGACCATAGTAACACGGCAGGACAGCTGTCCTGGTCTGGATCAGAATGGTTCACCTGCACTTGTTACCATAGTAACGCGGCAGGATAGCTAGCTGGTCAAGAGCAGACTTGTTTTTGATGACGTGTTCTCTTAATTTACCAACCGCTAACCCTACTTTGCGCCTCCATGCGTATTGTTTTGTTTACATCGTACAAAGTCCTGAGGGCTGGTTAGCTGCGTTCAGGCGGGGTCAAAATAAAAGAATATTTCCAGCCTTAGCCTCAAACATGCTTTGGAAAACCGAGAACATCTGAAAGTAGGATCAGCTTCCACAGCCACAAGTAAAGCTGAGAAAGATGGAGGACACTCCAGTCAGATATCACTTGTAAACATGTTAAGAGGAACGGCTGGTTCTGATCAGTTCTGTGGAGGAAGATGGGTCCAGAGTGAATATCAAGACACTGTGGATATTAAGTGCTGGTTCTTTTAGTACATTGTACAGCTCTCATGTCAATAAAAGTCTATTCTTAGCCAGTCTGCAGCAGTAATTCTTCTCTCAGCCAGTGGAAAATGTGGTTAACACCCCATCATGCATGGTTAAAACTACCATTAAATGGGATAAGCGTGAAAAATATTGTGGAGAATAATTCTGTATGAAAGTGGCCGGCACATTCCCTAAAGAAAAGCATCTTGTGGTGCCTCCTGCATGCTGCAAACACACTGCCGGGGGGTGGGCTAAGGGAGGTCAGAGGTCATTTCCTCTGCACTGATTAATGGACAGTTGCCATATGGAGCCTGGCGTTAAAGAGAAAGTTTGGCTGAGAACAATAGTGGAGATGAAGGAAGCAGCAGCACGTACAGAATGAAGCAGATAAACAACATTTTCTGTCCAAATCGGCTGAGATTTGTTCCGGCTATGTGTGGTGTGTTAATCAGATATGACAGATAGAACCAATGAACATGAGGTATTTGGTGTATGTTGGTGTCAGCGACACTTTAACCCGTCTCCATGATGACGTTCAGTCTGCGTGGACACAGCTTTCGCTTTGTTCCTGATATGTCAGGATCTAATGGCCGCTGAGTGAATGTAGGAGTCAGATGGAAACTGGATGAAACTGGATCAACTGGCTGTTTAGACCCTGTTTGAAGTGCTTGCATTCAGTCATTCAGACACTCGGGGATCAGCCTTTCTGGTGGCTTCATTCAAACTTAACCTGAGCAGAAGATGTATAAATAACCATGTCTGTTAGCTTGAATTACCCGGCTCCCACAACATTTTCTAATTATATTTTACCTTAACCTGTCTGGTAGCCACATATTAGCGCTGTAAGTCTGTTAACCTCATGTTTAGGCTTGTTTATCAGCGGATGTCATGAATGTGATTCTGAAACAAAAGAAAATCCAACATGTTCTCTTTTTAACTTGGATAATAGTTACTCAATACAAGTCTAAATTTACAGCTTGTGTGTCAAGATCACAGTCTAGCTCACGCTAAGACAGCAGTCTCCGGCATGAGCAGTTAACACAAAGACAGCAGTCTCCTGCATTAGCCTTTAATGCTAAGACAACATTCTCTCGCATTAGCAGATCACGCTAAGTAAGTTCACCCGAATTAGCAGCTGATGCTAAGACAGCGGTCTCACACATCAGCAGCTACCGCTAAGACTGTGGACACTGTCATGTTCACCGGACTGTAAACGGACTGTGAGTTTTCTAAAAAGATATCTGAAAATACTTGAAATATTAGAGAAAAAAAATGACATGATAAGACAAATCTTTGAATGAATCAAAACCAAACCAATTCCAGCTGGTGTGAACCGAAATGAATCGGGAAATTAGTGGTGAAAATCAGCGCTGGACCAAATTTAAGCTAAGACATTTTGTGGGAAAGATGATTATGATGCCTTATTTTGCTCACTACACTCCACCAACCCACATACATGGCATCAGTTTTCATCCTGAGGCAACACTTGTGAGCGTCATCAACATGTTTACATGACATTTAAAATAAAAACAAATATTTGTGTGAACATGATGAAAACTAAACGTGCCTGCTTTGGTACAGTTGTGTAAGAAGCAGGAGGGATGAAGCCAGCCACATGCGGAGCAGGTTTAACATGTGGTAAAGTGCTGCTTCCCATCACGCACCAACAGATGTCAGTGGAGGAGGGGGGACCGCCCCCTCATCTCATATTCAATTAGCAGAATCAGAGAGGATGCAGACCTGACACTCTATCCTGTATGTGATGGGAAATGACATAATGAGCCACATATGGATCCATGTGGAGCGAAGGAGCAAGGAAAACCAGGAGAAAGGGGAAGTTTGGGGGGCGGGGGGATGACAGGGATGTCAATGGGATACTTAGTCAGCCGTGTATTAAGTCAACTCAAGGCTACTTTACAGCGAACACAATTAGATCAGAGTGCACGTTTCCTGCTTTTAAATGTGAGCTCATTATTTCCCCTGTAGCTGATCGTATCGCAACACTAAATCACACTGAGACTTAATGTTTTGAGTCTTGTTCATGCCATTCCAGGGGCTTCAAAACCAGCATTACCAGTTTATATCGGCAGCTTGTTTGCCCATTAGCTGGAGTGGTCAAGGCTGCAGGTCCTCTGCAGAATTACTGCGTGAATGCATGTCCTGTTTGGCCGGTAAATCTATCCACCATACTGGGCGCTAAACTCCAGAAGTCCAAATGAAATGAATGTAGGATGAATAGCTGAAGAAAGTTAGACAAGAAGACAGGAAACGATCTTCCCATTACTCTTCCTTTAGTCTTCAAACCTGGAGAGTAGGGATGGGAAAATTGAATCGAAAATCGAAAATCTGGATTTTTTTTGCTTAATTTTAAAATAGATTTTTTTAGTTAAAATTTTTGTTTTTCTTCCAATAAATAAAAAGAATCCATTATAAAGTTGCTGTCGTTTTTATTGTTTTTATTGATATTTTTACTGGTCTTCTTGAGCATTATAGCAGCAGAAAACTGTGTTGTTTTTTTCCTCTTTGAAATCAAGAAAAATAACAAGCAAAATAAAGTTTTGAACCTTTTTTTTGTTTTTAATCTTCAAAAATCAGCAATATGGAAGAATTGTGAGAATTGCAATTTAAAACAAATTTGCACCCAAAAAACTGGAATTGAATCGGGACAAAAGCTTATTGTCTCAGCCCTGCTGGAGAAGTTATACTGAATATGTCGCTTGACATAAGCATCAGTAAAAAATGGACCCGTCAAACAATTTCCTGCTGCCAGTTTAGCAGTGCAGCAGTCAAAAGAGTCCCCGTCAAAAACTGTTTCCTACTGCAGGTTCAGTGGTGCAGCAGTGAAAACGGTCCCCTGTGAAACAGTTTCACGCCGTTTGTTTACTGGTGCAGCAGTGAAAACGGTCCCCTGTGAAACAGTTTCACGCCGTTTGTTTACTGGTGCAGCAGTGAAAACGGTCCAGATTAAACATGTTCCTGCTGCACAAAGCAGCAAACACTGTTCAGGTTTGAGCAAGAAGACAAATTCATACAACAAATATGTCATCATCAAAACCGGCCCAGCTGTATGTTGTTCTAATAGTTGACCGAGTCCTTTAGATTCCACATAAACATGGACGCCAGCCCTGCGTGCCAAGCTGTTTTTGACAGCAGGCTGCTTTTAAATGTACAACCAGACAGTCTTTTTGAGGCTATCATCATTCCAGCAGCCAGAAAGACATCTGCCTCCAGTTGTACACTAATTAGAAAAGCTTTGCAACAAAAAAAAAAAAAAAAAAGACATGGAATTTATTGTTGAACAAGAAATTCTAATGCAAGGCATCTGAAATTTCTGAAAAGGAGAAACTACACAACTTTACACGATCCTCCACATCTTTGCTCTTCACTGCTGTTTCCAACGACTGCACTAACATGTTGTATGTATGTTATCAGCAAGGTATTTTATGGCTGTTTATTTTTCTTTACCATTTTTATCCATCCAATAATAATAATAATAATAATAATAATAATAATAATAATAATCCAATAATCCAATATCCATCCAATACTTTTGATTTATTTGGGCAACAGACAGTAGATGGCAAAACAGCCGAAAACCGCCACCACAGATCCACAATCTGTGGGAATAACTGGGATGTGTAGGTACATTTCAGGGTGAAATTACCCTTTAATTACCCTGCTCCCATCTCCAGAAACCATTAGCTGACGCAGTACATTCTGCGTGGTTGGAGGACTTGTTGGTCAGTCGGTCCAGCCAAGTCAACAGATAACCAGCTGCATGTTCAGACCAAAGTAAAATCAGGTTTTATTGGAAACTATTACAGCTGTAATTTGATTTCATCTTCTGGGAAAATGTTTGTTTGTCAGCATCTAGTTTCCCATGAAGACCACAGACATAAATATGTCAAAGACAGTATGGATAACACGATAATAGGATTAGAGGAGGATCTCAAGGAAATGAGCAGAAAATGTAATTATACTGCAATGATCCTCCATTTATCGCTGCTTAGCTAAAATAAACAGCTACAGGGTCAAAAATTCACAACACATTCATCTAATTAGTCATGATTTTTATTAAATATATATTTTTTTGTAAATTTAAAGCCTAAAAACTTATTTCTGTCCATACAAGGTTTCTAAACACACGGTCAGACCCAATCAGGAGGTCATTATCTGCTCAACGCTAAATGTTTTAGCCACTGATTTATTTCTACCTCACCAGTAAGTGAAGTGAATGTCGCGGTCCTCCATCGCGGTCCTCCATCTGGGACACGCAGCAGGGACAGCTTTCCCTCATGGCTTGGAGCCAGTACCATCAGGACATCCATAAACCTTCTGGGTCTATTCATCTGAATGTTATTAGCACGTTCTCATCCGTTTTCTTACCACATGCTGTTGGTGTTGGCTTTATTTTTTTCTCCCGAACAATCTTCTTCATCTTCATCATCTTCATCTTCATCTTATACTGCAATGATCCTCCATTTATCGCTGCTTAGCTAAAATAAACAGCTACAGGGTCAAAAATTCACGACACGTTCATCTAATTAGTCATGATTTTTATTAAATATATTTTTTTTTTGTAAATTTAAAGCCTAAAAACTTATTTCTGTCTGTCATCTTCATCTTCTTCATCTACATCTTCTTCATCTTCATCTTCTTCATCTACATCTTCTTCATCTTCATCTTCATCTTCTTCATCTACATCTTCATCTTCTTCATCTTCACCATCTTCTTCATCTTCATCTACATCTTCATCATCTTCATCTACATCTTCATCATCTTTATCTTCTTCATCTACATCATCATCTTCATCTTCATCTTCTTCATCTACATCTTCATCATCTTCATCTACATCATCATCTTCATCATCTTCATCTTCACCATCTTCATCATCTTCATCTACATCATCATCTTCATCTTCATCTTTATCTTCTTCATCTACATCATCTTCATCTACATCTTCATCATCATCTTCATCATCTTCATCCTCTTCATCTTCATCATCTTCATCTACATCTTCATCATCTTCATCTACATCTTCATCTTCATCTTCATCATCTTCATCTTCATCCTCTTCATCTTCATCTTCTTCATCTTCATCTTCTTCTTCTTCTTCATGCTTTATTGCGGTTGGCATACGTCACTTCCTGTTTGATCGCTGACAGTCCATTTGCAAGCGAACCGAGACCCCTGGCTTTCAAGAGGACCAGAGTTAATTTTTTTGGTGCGTCTGCTGTTCATACTGCACCAAATGAATCACCCGGGAAGCAGACCAAAAAGCAGCAACATAAACGTACCCTAAAGTCTCCCCAGCAGTGACTGATTGTGGGTCTCTCTGTATTGGTCTGTAATGGACCAGGGACCTGTCCTGCTTCTCACCTGCTAACTTCTGGTATGGACTCCAGCTCCCTGTCACCCTGGATTGGACTAAATGGCATGAAATAAATGAATATAAGGATTTATTTATTGTTTTGAAGTTATTTTTATTCCAACGTTATGGACAGTTTAGTAGATGCCTTCTGTAGGTGTGATGTGAATGAAAAGATTAAAAAGTCTTAACATTAACATGACAGCTGTGAAGAGAAAGGCCTGATCCCAGAAATAATCTGAAGGTTTTTTTTTACGTTTTTAAGTCTTTGTTTGACCCTTCATCAAAACGTAAAAAGAAAACAGAAATCATCTACAGAAAAGTACAGTCTAATAAAGTGTCATATGTCATTACTGGAGGTGTCCACTAGGGGCAGAACCACAAGCAGCTTCACCCATCCATCCATTTTCTTAACTGTTTAGTCCAGTTAAGGGTCACGAGAAGCTGCAGTCTATCCAAGTATTCACTGGGCAAGAGGAGGTACACCTGGACAGGTCGCCAGTCCATTGCAGAGAGACAGACTGGCGGAAAGACAAACCAACATCTGGGGAGACAACTACACCACCCTGCAGCCGTATCTTTACCAATTTGATACAAATACCTCTAACTATTACCAACCCATCCATTTCTGCTTCACCCAAGTTATTGTCTTGTTTATACATTTTAGTGAAACATTTTCAAGACTTTTAGAATAAAAAAGAAAGAAGTGAAAAGTTCAGAAACTTAGGGTGCACTCCCATCAGGGTAGTCCACTAGACTTGGTCATATTGGGGAATGGCTCAGTTGTAGGGGGGTGTATCCATGCGGAGTGAGATCGTGTTCAAGCTGCATTTTGGTCAAACGTGCCCAATCATTAGAATAATATCTCCCCATTCCCACCAGCAGTGGCGTTGCACTGGTATTTAGTAAAAGAGAGAACAAGACCCGCGTTGAGAAGGAAACTCTGTTGTGAGTTAAACATGGAGACCAAACTATGGCTGTTTTGGGCTTATATTGTGTCTTATACAAGTATACTGGAGAAATACACTGCAACAATGGACGCAGTATGAACACCAGACGAGGCAGAGGACTCTCAAAACCATCGCTATGTATTTACCCACAATGCAATGCTACACCATATGGAGGAAATGACTTTTTTTTTTTATTTTTTTTTTTTAAGTCTGCTTCTTGTATTTGGTCCGCTTTAAACGGGACGAGACCTGTGTTTGTAGGCGGACCGTGGTCCGAATCGGCATTAGTTTGGTGCGTTCAAACAAAGCAGACTTTCCGAGCAAGCGGACCAGGATTTGAGTCATAAAGGCTGGCGTGAATGTGACATTAATAAATGAGCTGAAAGGAGTTCTACAGTGGAAAAGCAGAGGGACGAGTTCCTCACTGACATCTGCTACGCTTCATCTAATAAGAAAACACTGTTAGTGTGACCTGCATGTGCGTAAATGCAGGTTAAACACGTGTTGTTTTGCCATTTGCTGCGTGGTTGTTATGCTAATCAGCATGTGGGGCGGGAAACATGCTGAGACACTGATCAATAGGCAGGGAGAACAAGCCTTACAAGGTCTTAAAATGAGGAAAATACAACCACAGATCAATGTGATCAATTCCTGCATTATGTCATTCATGTAACTCATCATACTAAACTAAAATGCACAAGCAGCATGTTGGGAACGATTGGCACCCTGAATACTTCCATCCATCTACTGTCTTCGGCCTTTGGCACGGTCGACCACCACATCTTAATTGAAAGGCTGCAGAACCTGATTTGGATGTCTGGCACAGTTTTACAGTGGTTTATCTCATTCCTAGTGGGTAGAAGTTTTAGTGTTACTGCCAACCACATACTTTCTAAGCCCGGTAGATTGTTGTGTGGGGTACCTCAGGGCTCTGTTTTGGGACCGCTTCTGTTCTTATTGTACATCCTTCCTCCTGGTCAGACTATCCAGCAGTGTAAGGATGTTTCCTTACACCGCAAAGCTTCTGACTAGAACCAGCAGAAGAGCCCACATCACACCCGTGTTAAAGTCTCTTCACTGGCTTCCTGTTGAATATCGTATTCGTTTTAAAATCCTGGTTCTTACTTTCCGAGCCCTACATGGACAGGGCCCTAGTTACATTAAGGACTTAGTTAAGCCCTACAGTCCGGCTGGAAGTCTAAATGTCGACCAGGAAACACCTATTTATGGTCCCTCGAACCCATTTTAAAACCCGTTCTTAAAAACGTTAAAAACCGTTCTTTTAAAGCTGTCGCTCCCCGTCTCTGGAATGAGCTTCCCCATGATCTGTGCCCTCTGGATTCAGTAGATGCTTTTAAAAACCTCTTAAAAACACATTTGTTCAGGCATTTTAGCTCCAAAAAGACTCGGTGACACTGCTGTGTATTTATACTGTTTTTTTCCACACATTGCAGGTTTTCTATGTTTTTATTGTTGTGAAGCAAAAGGTTTATCGTATCTATCTTTATCATCATTTAAGGGTCCGGATCAAATATCCTGATTATTGATCATCATCGACTTCCAGCTCTGCAGCATCCAGGAGTGCGTTAACACAATGCCAAGGAGGAAAGACATCAGCAATAATCTGAACGAACAGCTGCTGCTGTTCATCAGTCTGGGAAGGTTTTTCAGTCGCTTCCTGACAATCGACAGTCCGTCGTTCTACAGGTTCACATGCTTACCATTCCCCGCAACTTCAGTCCAAGATCACACCATGCAAAGCTAAGAGCCACATCTATGACTCCCCAGGCCTCAGCTAGCATGTTAAATGCTGCCGGAGTGCTGAGAACAAACCTCATTACTCTGATCTGTCCTTACAGAAAGGTAGCGGAGTCCTGAAACGTGCTGGAATTAGCAAGAACGAAGCGAGAACGAAGCGAGACGGAGTTTTTTCCGTTTGGGCTGAAACACGACCGCCGTCTTAACTGATGCCGCCTCATTTACTGACATTTTATAATTAATACTAGGTCAAAGTTCATTTTAAATTAAATTAAAAATGAAGAAACTTGATGCTTGAAGCATACATTTGTCAGTAATGATGTAACCGTAGTAACCAGTGTTTATGGATAACTAATCTGATATGGGGCTGAAAATAAACGTGCACATCAAAAGCCTTCCGGATGCTCTAAAAAGGATTGTTTACGTGAATGCATGCCTGGACTCTGAGCAGGCTGCTGATGCTGCAGAAGATAGAGAGCTTTGAACGTGGAGTCTCTGGGGAACCGAGTCGGGTCGGGTCAGCGGTCCGAGACAAACCTAATCCGGAACAATGAAAGTCAGGCTTACAGGATAAAAAAAACAGCTATGATGCATAAACATAACTTTTTTCTGTCTTCTCCTGATAAGCACAAATCACACACTGTTACCCCAAGTTTGCAACTCAGCTGCAGGTTTGACCCTTAAACTCCTATCAACACACAGAGCAGCATAAAGAGCAACCAGGGGAAGAAAACTGGATTTATTATGAACAGAACTTAGTGGAAATAACACACAGATCAGCAGTGAGCAAAACTTCTCATCTGCACATCACTCTCTCTCATCTGGAAACAAACACACAACAGTTACTACTTACATGTTTACACTACAGCTGAATACCAGAATGTGAGACAAGTTTGTTAACACTAGGGGTGGGAAAATTGAATAAAAAAAATCTGGATTTTTTTGCTTCAGAATTTTTAAATTTTTTGTTTAAAAAAAATTTTTTTTTTCCCCAAATAAATAAAAATAATCCGTTATAAAATGTTTGTAATTTTTATTGTTTTTATTGATAATTTTACTTGTCTTCTTAATCATTATAGCAGCAGAATGATGTTCTGGCTACGCTGTTTTTTTTCCTCAGTGAAATTAAGAAAAATCACGAGCAAAGAAAAAAAAAAAAAAAAGTTTCATACATTTATTTTGTTTTTAATCTTTAAAAATCAGCAATATCGAAGACTTATGAGAATCGTAATTTAATTTGAATTGGCACCCAAAAAAATCGGAATCAAATTGGGACAAAAGCATATCGCCACAGCCCAAGGTAAAACACACTGCTGCAACACAACAGGAATCTGTTCATATTAAAAGAAAAGGAAAATGGGCCGAGTACAGATCCATGTGGGACTCCTCTGAAAATCTCTAAATGCATCTAACACACACACACTTTATGCTAGGGGTGGGAAAATCTAATCGAAAAATCAAAAACTGTGATTTTTGCTTCATAATTTTAAAATCAATTTCTTTTTTTTAAAAAACTCTTTATTTTTAAATAAATAAAATTAATCCAGTATAAAATTAGTCAATTTTATTGTTTTTATTGATCTTTTTACTTGTCTTCTTGGACATTACAGCAGCAGTTTGGTGGTCTGGCTACTGTGTTGTTTTTTCCTAATTGAAATTAGGAGAAATGACGAGAAAAAAACTAAAGTTTTATACATTTTTTTGTTTGTTTCTTTTTAATCTACAAAAATCAACAATATCGAAGAAATGTGAGAATCACAATTTATCACCGAATTGAACCGAGGCAAAAGCATATCATCACAGCCCTACTCTTTACTTCACAGACTATACAGATACCATTTTCCTGTTATCCTCACTAAAACCCTCCACCTCAGCTGTATCAGAAACACCTTCCTAACTTTATCCCACCCATACAGGAACATTGTTTTTCCTCTTTTCTGCTCACTTGTTGATCTTTGGCTAATTGGACATTACTGTCAATCCAAGTTCTCTGATTGGTGGAAAGTTTGACAGGAAGTCTCTTCATCATCATTTCCAGGTTGAGATAGAGGTCTCCTAGCAACACAATAGTGAAAATATAATGAAAATGACCTAAATAACGGTGTTATCATGGATATGTAGAGTCTCTAAATGCCTGAAAAAGTTCTGTAAATCACCTGAAGGGTAAATTCTTCAACATAATTTTCCCAACAGTTACATTCGACTGTTCCTGAGACACTGATAGTGATAATATCAGTGTTTAAGGTTAAAAGCATCAGCTTTCACTGTGGATCCAACAACATTACCAAGCACTGGCCAGCTCTGCACGCTGCACTTTAATCGTGTGTTCTCCATACTATAATTAGGTTTGCAGGAGCCATGTCTGCTCGCAGTGGACATAGAAAGCAAAGCACTGCCACACACTTCCCTCCCTTCTTCCTCGTCCCCCCCTCTGCTTTGTAGAGTCAAATTGGTTCCAGATGCATTCTCTCATGGCCAGCCTTCATAACCCCATCGAAACATGAAAGCAACAAAACGAGAGAAGCTTTATGCAAAACACCGCAGAGGACAGAAATGTATGGAATTTCTACACAAAATGGAGGAGAGGAGCCCACCGGATCATCACTTTTCCACATGGACTTATCTGTCACACCTACAGCAGTCTGGGAACTTCTCGGAGCTTAATAATGTAGAAAGAAAGGAGCTCGGGAAGACACAATGTGCGCTCCAAATGAGGATCTGAGAAGCTGTGTTTCTTTCATGTTCCACACAGATGTGTCAGGAGAAAAAAAAGACTGTACAAAGTCATATTTAGCCGAGCAAATCCACATCCTGCAGCCATGTGCAGTGAACATCAAAGCGTGCTCGAACCCTGCCTGGAGAGCCCCTCAGACTGCATGAAACCCTGTGGCACAAACATGAAGAACGGACAGCAGCTGAAGGTCTCCTGGAAAGACATCCATTAAAAACCTGACAACAAAGCTCCAACTTACAGCCCCATGTTGACTCTTAACAAGCAAAAGACAACTGTGTTTTACAGCACTTAAACACACCTCTGTTTGACTCAACTAAACTGATTCATTACAGCTCATTCTTCTCTTTGCTTTATCAGCCACAAAAAAAAAAAACAAAAAAAAAAACATGCCGGCATGAAAAGCTGCCAAAAAGTCCACAAATGTTAAATATATCCAGCCCGCCTCATAGTAAACACTTATTAGACTTATTCCTTTACTATATTATGCTTTAATAAACCAGCAAGAATATGTAAAAAGTGTTAAAAGAGTTGGTGACATTTGCTTGGTGACGCCTTCACGGTCCCCTTTTACTTTTCTCCAACCCGCTGCGTTTCCTTCCTTTATCCCATTTCTGAGGCACAGAACCGAAAAGATCAGACTTTCTGAACCAGGATAGCCTCCCAGGGATCGCACAATGTAGAATAGAGCCACATCTGCAGCGAAATGTTTTGTTTAATGTGCTGTTTTATCCGGAAAACTCGACACTTTCTGGTTCGGGACGGACAGTCATCCAAATAATGGACCTGAACTGTCGCCTTGGCTTTCCCTTAAGATACTTCACGACAAAACAACATTAAAACTTTCAACCAAAGCCGATTTACATTTTAAGTTCCGTTGTATTCTGTAAAGTAAAAATAATTATAGTTCTACTTCAATAAAGTTTGAGTTTAGTCATGTCTTCATTCAGTGTAACAGTACATGGTATGTAGTGGGCGGTAGCTAATAAAAACTTTAATTTTATGCAGAAATAAAATACTTTCGATTATTTAAACTTGGCCGAATTTTACAGTAGACTATAATTAATAACAGTACTGTTTGGTTAAGTGCTTGGCGGCTTTTTTGTTTAGTAAAATGCGAAGTGGTGTAAAATGTTAAAATATGCAAATGAGGTTCTGCTCGGAGTCCTGACTGGACGCGGAATCAATGCGCCAGCGATGCCAGCTGTCACACAATCAACAAGTTAGTCCCGGAGCACGAGGGAAGGGATGGCTTTTAGGGTCTGTTAGTAAACGATTCAGTCGCTTTTCAGGCTGCCTCAGACATGAACATGGACACAGGAGACAGAGTTGAGGAGTTTAAAAGCCCAGAGAGACTCACCCTGAGCTCGCAGCAGCTGGCAGCAGAAGCTGAAGGCGAGCAGGAAGCTGCTTATCTGGAAACACACGCGCATCTTACCGAAATCCTAAAGTGCATTGTGAACAAGAAGGGACAGAAAACACTGGTGCAATGACATCCAGCTCCATGGAGCCTGTTAACTCTCTCTCTCTCTCTCTCTCTCTCTAGGACCGCAGTGAGCATGCGCAGCACGGAGCGCAGCTGTTCAAAGTATGCAGTTGTTTCTCAACAGGCTTGTTTTCCAGCTGTTATTTCTGTACATGTTTGTATAAAACTGAACAATACTTTGTTTTGCTCCTTTTAATCAGCTAATAAAAAAAAGAATAGAACAAAGCTGGTTTCTCCTAGTTTGGTTAAAAAAAAAAAAAGGAAAAAGAAGGCAACAGCTTTAAAATTTATCCCAGCTTTAGCTTTTTTTTCTTTTTTTGCAGCTCCAAAGTCATCTCAAGGCACTTTTCCTGACAAAGCTCTATTTATTATTTCCCAGTGAAAACAGAGCCACTATATGAGCCACATGACTACAATTTAGGAATCTCTGTATGCGTGGGACAAGGTTGGATGCTGGTGATCTCCTGCATTAAAAGCATACATGATTAAATAAATAAATAAAAACACATCAAAATAAATTAAAAAAATAAATAAATAAATAAAAAGCAGACATGATTCTCTTCTGGAAACCAGTAGAGAATCTTCCTGATTCCTCCGGAATCTTCTTAAATGCATGGACCCGGGAAGCTTCCAGTTCAGGCTGAAATCCACACATGCAGGTTAAAGCTCCATCATGTGTGAAGAGGATCCAGAAACACGCCGTCTTCTCTGGACCAAAGCTCATTTAAAATGTTCTGAGTGGAAACCTGGATGAAGATGTGGAATAGTTTGTGGACAGCATGGACGGCGTGTCCTGCAGACTAAAGAGGAGAGGGAGCATCCAGCTTGTTATCAGCCTGCATCTCTGATGGGATGGGGGTGCATTAGTGCCGATGGCGTGGGCAGCTTCCACATCTGGGAAGCTCCATAAATGCTGAAACATCTGCTCCCATCCAGACAACGTCTCTTTCAGGGAAGACCTTGCAGGTTCCACCATGCTGGACCACATCCTGCATCATCACAGCAGCATGGTGGAACAGGAGAACTGGTCTGCTGCAGTCCAGTTTCACCAGTAAAAAACATCTGGAGCATCATGGAAGCAGAAATCCAGCAACAAGGTCCAGTAGAGCAGCTGGAATCCTGCATCAGACCAGAACGGGACGACATTCCAGCAGCTGCTCTCCTCACTTCCCAGATGTTTACAGATGCTAGAAGAAGAGGAGATGCTAATGATGCTAATGATGCTAAACATCATCCTGGAACGACTTTTTACAGACGTGTTGCTGCATCAGATTTACAATCAGCTCATATTTTCCATGAAATTATAAAATATCACACTTTCAGCATGTGGAATCAGAGAAAGTAGAAGTTATTTTCCAAGATCTTACAGTTTTACTGGTCATTAATCTCACTGGTTTTGCAGTTTCAGCAGATGACCTGAACGTGTATTCGTAGCATTCAGTCCATGTTTGGACCCATCAGCTACAGCTAAAGCCTATAAAAGATAAATTATGAAATATTTCTTGAATTATTGAGTCATTATGATCTTTAACAATGTTGTTCCAGCAGAACTTTGCAGGATGAGAGCGTAGCCTTGGTTATGGTAATTTTCCAGTATCCTCATCCAGTGACAGGAAGTGCTGTTTTCCACAGGGGCCTCCCAGTCTGTCCCCTCATTGTCCCCAGTAATGCCCGTATCAACAGGCCCAGGCTGTGTTTTGTGCTGCACAGCCATCAGAAAGCGGGGAAGTCTCTGTCCTGGGAGACACCCTCTTTGTGAGGGATCACAGGTCATGAGTGGGGAGCATGTGAGTCAGCATATTGGCCCAGAGAGGCCACATCACGCTGTCGACAGCATGAATAGTGACGCGACCCGCTGGCAGCAGGAAGGTGAATCAATCATGTGGTCATTTACATGTCCCGAAGTCCTCTGAGACAAACATGACATGAAGAGAAAGCCACGGAAAAAGGATGTTTCTTTACCTAACATCTGTCCCATCACAGGAAGTGTTTTATTATTTTAGTGGTGATTTCTGCGAACAAAAGAAGCTGGAAAACTGTTCATGATCCGCTGGCAGGAGGGAGGTTCTAACACCAGTGGAACCAGTGCTTAGCTGTTGTACTTGCCATCCCCAACCAGTCTGTCCATTCTCCTCTGACCTCTGACATCAACCAGACCTTCTGCAGCTCCAACGTTCACTGGAAACACTGGTTGTGTGGGAAAATCCCAGTTAGTACTCAGACCAACAATACGCCAAATTCAAAGTCACTTAAACCTCCTTTCTCCCTCATCCTGGTGCTCAGTTTGACCTTCAGCAAGTCGTCTTCATCGTGTCTGCATGACTACATGCTGCCGTGTGATTGGCTGATTAGATGATCTGTAACCACGAAGTAGAAAATGTGGAGCGGTCAGTGCAAAAAATCCTATTATTATTATTATTATTATTATTATTATTATTATTATTATTATTATTATTATTATTATAATAACAATAATAATATTGTTGTTGTTATATTATTATCATTATTAATATCATTATTATTGTTATTATCATTATTATTACTGTTATTTTTATCATTATTAACATGATTGTTACCATTATTATTCATTCATTCATTCATTTTCCGAACTGCTTATTCCAATTCAGGGTCGCGGGGAAGCTGGAGCCTATCCCAGCTGGCTTTGGGCGACAGGCAGGGTACACCCTGGACAGCTCGCCAGTCCATCGCAGTACCATTATTATCATTATTGTTATTATTATTATTAATATTATAATCATCACTTTTTGTTAATCATTATTATTATTACTATTGTTATTATTAGTCCTATAAGTCATTGAAGTTGTGCAAACCATGCAAGTCTATCTCCTTCACTGACATTAAATTGAACAAATAAACACTGAATCCAGATTTCTGATCCAATCAGAATAAAAATACCAAAAATGGCCTAAAAAATATACTTGTGCGAGACCTTAGAATAGTTGGGAACTGTTAACACCATATTTTTGACCTTCCATTTGTATTTATATAAAAACAAAAGATTTTTTTTTTAAGAAAATCAGATAAAACAATAAACTGAATAAATGAATTAAAATTAATTATTAATTTTAAAAAATTAAATATTAAATAGTACATCAATGAAAATAAAATAATAATTAGTTCAACAAATCAATAAAGTCAAAAGAAACTAATGATTGATAGGAAGCAGTAGGGGTTGAACACTGAATATTTTCCTCATTGATTAATTAATCATTTTCTTTATTTTCCATTCATTCACATCTGGTCACCGAACGATAACTTCAATGTCTGCTGGTCATCAGACGGTGACTTTGATGCCTGACAATCAGTTAACGGTTAGTTCAATGACTGCTGGTTAACAAATGAGGAGTTCAATGTCTGCTGGTCATCAGACGGTGAGTTCACTGCCTGTCGCTTGGTGATGGTGAGTTCATTGTCTTCACCTCCACAAATCCACTCATAAAGCTCAGATAAATGTTTTTTTTTCTGAACATGTGGATGGTGATTATTATTTTCCATTAGATGATCAATAAACAGAGCTGCAGTGTGAACATGTGACTCCGATCATCTGAAAGCACAAAGACATTTCCATTATAAAACACATCAAATCACCTTTTATTGGTAACTTTCAATCAATACCAGAAAAGGACATCTTTGTACTGATGAGTTTTTTTTTTAAACTGACCTTTAATGAGTACAAACCAGTTTGAATACACAGCAGATCTGGCGGATTAAAGACTCTCTTGTTGGCCGTCAGACCTTCAGAGGTCAGAGCCTCTATTCATCACTGACTGGACCAACTGGTTCCCAGTTTCAGCACAGACTTCTTTTGTGGTGGTGGATGTAGCGATGAATCTAGTGTTGTTTTCTGCTTGTACTGCTGCTGTCTCTGCGTACCAGATGTTGGATTTCAGTTGTTAGCAGATTTATAGAAATCTGCTGGAGTAGAAGCATGTAGGGCATATATCAGCCTGTTCCAGAAGCTTCCATCTGATCCGTTCACGCATTAATGATAAAGAGGAGAAAGTGGATTAAAGAGCCCGAGAAGACCAGGCTCCCATCAGAAAACCACAGGGGACTGCTCATGAGTTTGGCATGTTTTTGTTTTCCCAGCATTTACCTCATACTTTTTTATATCCTATACGTTGCCATGGTTGTTAAATCAGTTCATCCTCTAGGGGGCAGTGCTGAGTTCAGCGTTCACTTCCATGATTTGACACTGGTTGATAGAGGTAATCCACCGCTATAAAGCCAGAAAACTTTTTTTGCGGTACTCAACTTTCCAATATGTTTTTCTTCTACTACTTCTTATTTGCCGTTTTTTTTCTCTGTTTTTCGCCTTTCACTGGTAAATCCCATGATTTCAGGTGGTATTGTTCCGTTTTCCCCGTCAAGTGACCAATAGTTATGACTGTCAGATACATTTATGTGTGAAACCAATGCAGGAGATGGATGAAACTGTCACTCTGTCTGCATGTCCATGTTCAATGTCCAGCATCAGTGGGCCTTTAGCTTGCACCTCACCGTTTTCCCCCCCATCTGTACATGTTAATGACGTTTGAAAGCCAAAGGTTTTCTTCTGTTGGAGCGATAGCTTTGTATTAATGGTGAATTTTGCATGTGATAAACAGTCACTAGAAGAACAAAGAAACCCAAAAGTATCTGAGATATTCAACACAAAATGCCATCAATGGGCTTGACAAATCATTGGCACCATCAACCCTGTGGAAAAGATATCAGATGTTTATTTCTTTCATGTGTCTCTGCTTTTCCTTTTGCCATCTGCGCCACTTTTCTCAGATTTAAGGGCTTCTGCTCCCAGCTGCTGTCTTCAGGCCTCTCCAAAGGTGCTCTATGGGATGTAGATCTGGACTCATTGCTGCCCACCACAGACTGTTGATATCTGGGTGCTTTGGGCCATCGTCCTGCTGAAAGACCCAGGATTTCCACCTGAGACCCTGATGTTTGACACTGGGCTGAACTTCACAATTCTTTAGGAGCCTTCAGACTTCAGAAAAACATGCAGTAAAGACCACCTGAAAAACAAGCCAACCCAAACATCCAGAATATCCTCCATGTTTGACTTGTCGGGACCATCTTCTTTTCTTTGGGATTTTCTTTTAATTGACAGCTGAATGATGAGCTTTACCATGAAGCTGGAGCTTTGTCTCATCTGTCTAGAGGATTTTCTCCCAGGAGGACTCTGGCTTTTCCATGTTTGTGTGTCAGCAGTGGAATCCTTATTCTTGCCTAATCATCCCTTCTCATTCAGATGTTGACCAAAGTGCAAGTTGACGCTGTTGTACACTAAACCTGCAGGTCAGTGTGACTTTATTTAGAAGTCAATCAAGGTTCTTTAAGCACCAGTTGAACAATTTTTCATTGTAAGATATAAATCTTCTGTTTGTTCAACGTCCAGGGCGGTTGGCTACAGCGTTGTGAGCTTTAGATGTCTTTACAAAATTGAACATGATGGACACAGGTGCATGACTATATCTGAAGAACTGAGCCTCCATGTCATCAGCTACACCTCTTCTAGTTCCTGGTAAGACTGTCATCCAACCACCCAATCACATGGCAGCATGTAGTTATGTAGACATAGTGAAAACAACCTGCTGAAGTTAAAACTGAGCATCAGAATGAGGAGGAAAGGAGATTTTTAGCTTCAGGCTGCTGTTGATGTAATGGTGTGCAGGATGCGTTCTTGTCCCACTTTTATACCCCTTAGTACCAACATGATATGGTTTAACCTGAGTATTGCTGAGTATTGCTGCTGAACGGGATGCATGTCCATCCCTTTCTGAGCACAGTGTAGCATCTTCTGATGGAAACTTCCAGCAGGATGATGCACCATGTCACAAAGCTCACATCATCTCCACCATGACAGGGAGTTCACTGTCCTCCAACGGCCTCCACAGTCACCAGATCTATTCTATTTTACAGCCATTTAGAATTTGCTGTTTACAGCTTTTATCCATATTAATGTACATATATGCAGTACATGTTTATACATATACATATATATAGATACATGAACAAGTTCCCCCATGATGTGCCTATGTACATCCGGGGGGAAACTTGGGGTTCTTGGGCAAGGTTCAGCGTCTTGCAGGGACACTTCTGCACACAGCTATGGAGTGCCTGGAATCGATCCCCTTATTTTGAGTTGAAAGCAGCCAGATCTACATCCAACAGAGAAGCTTTGGGAGATTCCCATCATGGATGTGGTAGAACGGGAGATTCTCATCATGATGAGGTGGAACGGGAGATTCTCATCATGATGAGGTGGAACAGGAGATTCTCATCATGATGAGGTGGAACGGGAGATTCTCATCATGATGAGGTGGAACGGGAGATTCTCATCATGATGAGGTGGAACGGGAGATTCTCATCATGATGAGGTGGAACGGGAGATTCTCATCATGATGAGGTGGAACGGAAGATTCTCATCATGATGAGGTGGAACGGAAGATTCTCATCATGATGAGGTGGAACGGGAGATTCTCATCATGATGAGGTGGAACGGGAGATTCTCATCATCATGTGGTGGAACGGGAGATTCTCATCATGATGAGGTGGAACGGGAGATTCTCATCATGATGAGGTGGAACGGGAGATTCTCATCATCATGTGGTGGAACGGGAGATTCTCATCATGATGAGGTGGAACAGGAGATTCTCATCATCATGTGGTGGAACGGGAGATTCTCATCATGATGAGGTGGAACGGGAGATTCTCATCATGATGAGGTGGAACGGGAGATTCTCATCATGATGAGGTGGAACGGGAGATTCTCATCATGATGAGGTGGAACAGGAGATTCTCATCATCATGTGGTGGAATGAGAGATTCTCATCATTTTTGGGGTGGAAGGGGAGATTCTCATTATGGTTATGGTGAAACAGGAGATTCTCATCATCATGATGTGGTGGAACGGGAGATTCTCCTCAAAGAAAAAAAGGAGCATATGTTGTGGAAATTTTTTGTTCTGACTTAGATTTTCACATTTGTCATATATGGGCTTCCTGAAATGGTCATGATGAACTTAAGAACTCAAGCTTGGTTGCAGTGTCTGCTTATTCTCCTTATGGGCATAGATAATGAGTAGAGGCTCTGAGATATCTGCATTCAGACATCTGGGATCTGATTAACTAGAACATTCTCTTCCTTTGAAGAGTTTTACAGCGAGGAAGTCAAATACCACGGTGCCATTCGGGAGATTATAAGTTAGTGGTCAGTTTGACCTCATCTGTAGGATAACAGGTCATCCTTTGTTTAGAATAACATAGATTGTGACATGCAATCGACGTACTGTAGGTGAGGTCTTAAAAGACAGTTTAGTCTAGGATTCTTTGGAGCATTCCAGACTTCCAACCTGCCAGACCAAATTGTAATACAAATTACAATTTGTATTATTCTGTTCTTTCTTATTTTCTGTTCAATAAACGTTGTAATCTTTTCACTTCAGAACCAGACTCCTCGTCATTGACAGACTTTTCCCACAACACATACATCCTTGAAATAGCCCAGACTGTTCATTCACTACGTACACAGTCCTTTACAGTAACTGGTCTGAACTAAACCAGGAATATATGTAAGTCAGACGTGTCATGTGACATGTGTGTGAGGCTTGTCGTATGACTACCTGTCATGTTTACGGTGAGTTTCTCACACTGTGCTTCATGGCCTTTCACCAGCTGTCTCATGTGGAAACACATGAAGTGACTCAAGCTGAGCTTACTGTGGAGGTGTGAATGAAAACTAAAGCAAATGACGGTGATCAGAATCACACTGGTTGCCCATGTGTGATATGTGCGCTCACACAATCCTTCTTGCTGCATACATTTACCAAGTGTGTGTGCGACTGTGAGGTACAGAAAAGGGAGGAGTGTGTTGGTGTCAGCCATGATGGATGGGAACCAGAAACATATGGTTTGCTATTGTCACCCAGTGTATCCGTCTTTTATGTTGGAGCTGTTTGCCTGGTGGGAAGGTGCCGAGTCTGACATCTATTGATTAGTCACGACTCGAAGCGCTGCAGAAAGTAGAATAAAGGAAAATAACACGAGCCACCTGCGGTCCTCTGGAGGTCAAACACTGCATGGAAACAAGAATGTTGAAGCCATTCAGGATAAAACGGTGCGTTGACTTACAAAACCTCTGTGTTGCAGTCAGAAGCTTCAGTACCGCCTACTAGTACCAAGCCGTCCTCTTCATCAGTACCGCCTTCGAGTACCAAGTCGTCCTCTTCATCAGTATCGCCTACTAGTACCAAGTCGTCCTCTTCATCAGTACCGCCTTCTAGTACCACGTCGTCCTCTTCATCAGTACCGCCTACTAGTACCAAGTCGTCCTCTTCATCAGTACCGCCTTCTAGTACCAAGTCGTCCTCTTCATCAGTACCCCTTTCTAGTACCAAGTCGTCCCCTTCACCAGTACCGCCTACTAGTATCAAATCGTCCTCTTCATCAGTACCGCCTACTAGTACCAAGTCGTCCTCTTCATCAGTACTGCCCTCTAGTACCAAGTCGTCCTCTTCATCAGTACCGTCTTCTAGTGCCAAGTCGTCCTCGTCATCAGTACCGCCTTCTGGGACCAAGTCGTCCTCTTCATCAGTACCGCCTTCTAGTACGTCATCCTCTGCATCAGTACCGCTTTCTAGTATCAAGTTGTCCTCTTCATCAGTACCGCCTACTAGTGCCAAGTCGTCCCCTTCACCAGTACCGCCTACTAGTATCAAGTCGTCCTCTTCATCAGTACCGCCTACTAGTACCAAGTCGTCCTCTTCATCAGTACCGCCCTCTAGTACCAAGTCGTCCTCTTCATCAGTACCGTCTTCTAGTGCCAAGTCGTCCTCGTCATCAGTACCGCCTACTAGTACCAAGTCGTCTTCTTCATCAATACCGCCTTCTAGTACGTCATCCTCTGCATCAGTACCGCCTTCTAGTATCAAGTCGTCCTCTTCATCAGTACCACCTTCTAGTACCAAGTCATCCTCTTCATCAGTACCGCATTCTAGTATCAAGTCGTCCTATTCATCAGTACCGCCTACTAGTACCAAGTGGTCCTCTTCATCAATACCGCCAACTAGTACCAAGTCATGCTCTTCTTCAGTACCGTCTTCTAGTGCCAAGTCGTCCTGGTCATCAGTACCGCCTTCTGGGACCAAGTCGTCCTCTTCATCAGTACCGCCTTCTAGTTCTTCATCCTCTGCATCAGTACCGCCTTCTAGTATCAAGTCGTCCTCTTCATCAGTACCACCTTCTAGTACCAAGTCATCCTCTTCATCAGTACCGCATTCTAGTACCTAGTCGTCCTCTTCATCAGTACCGCCTTCTAGTACCAAGTCGTCCTCTTCATCAGTATCGCCTACTAGTACCAAGTCGTCCTCTTCATCAGTACCACCTTCTAGTACCAAGTCGTCCTCTTCATCAGTACCGCCTACTAGTACCAAGTCGTCCTCTTCATCAGTACCGCCTTCTAGTACCAAGTTGTCCTCTTCATCTGTACCACCTTCTAGTAAGTCATCCTCTGCATCAGTACCGCCTTCTAGTATCAAGTCGTCCTCTTCATCAATACCGCCTACTAGTACCAAGTCATCCCCTTCACCAGTACCGCCTACTAGTATCAAGTCGTCCTCTTCATCAGTACCGCCTACTAGTACCAAGTCGTCCTCTTCATCAGTACCGCCCTCTAGTACCAAGTCGTCCTCTTCATCAGTACCGTCTTCTAGTGCCAAGTCGTCCTTGTCATCAGTACCGCCTTCTGGGACCAAGTCGTCCTCTTCATCAGTACCGCCTTCTAGGACGTCATCCTCTGCATCAGTACCGCCTTCTACTATCAAGTTGTCCTCTTCATCAGTACCACCATCTAGTACGTCATCCTCTGCATCAGTACCGCCTTCTAGTATCAAGTCGTCCTCTTCATCAGTACCGCCTACTAGTACCAAGTAGTCCCCTTCACCAGTACCGCCTACTAGTATCAAGTCGTCCTATTCATCAGTACCGCCTACTAGTACCAAGTCGTCCTCTTCATCAGTACCGCCCTCTAGTACCAAGTCGTCCTCTTCATCAGTACCGTCTTCTAGTACCAAGTCGTCCTCGTCATCAGTACCGCCTTCTGGGACCAAGTCGTCCTCTTCATCAGTACCGCCTTCTAGTACGTCATCCTCTGCATCTGTACCGCCTTCTAGTATAAAGTCATCCTCTTCATCAGGACCACCTTCAAGTACGAAGTCATCCTCTTCATCAGTACCGCATTCTAGTACCTAGTCGTCCTCTTCATCAGTACCGCCTTCTAGTACCAAGTCATCCTCTTCATCAGTACGGTCTTCTAGTGCCAAGTCGTCCTGGTCATCAGTAATGCCTTGTGGGACCAAGTCGTCCTCTTGATCAGTACCGCCTTCTAGTATCAATTCGTCCTCTTCATCAGTACCGCCTACTAGTACCAAGTCGTCCTCGTCATCAGTACCACCTTCTAGTACCAAGTCGTCCTCTTCATCAGTACCATCTTCTAGTACCAAGTCGTCCTCTTCATCAGTACGGCCTTCTAGTACCATGTCGTCCTCTTCATCAGTACCGTCTTCTAGTACCAAGTCGTCTTCTTCATCAGTACCGCCTTCTAGTCCCAAGTCGTCCTCTTCCTCAGTACCGTCTTCTAGTACCAAGTAGTCCTGTTCATCAGTACCGCCTACTAGTACCAAGTTGTCCTCTTCATCAGTACCCCTTTCTATTACCGAGGCGTACTCTTCATCAGTACTGCCTTCTAGTACCAAGTCGTCCTCTTCATCAGTACCACCTTCTAGTACGTCATCCTCTTCATCAGTACCGCCTTCTAGAACGTCATCCTCTTCATCAGTACTGCCTTCTAGTACCAAGTCGTCCTCTTCACCAGTACCGCCTACTAGTACCAAGTCGTCCTTTTCATCAGTACCACCTTCTAGTACCAAGTCGTCCTCTTCATCAATACCGCCAACTTGTACCAAGTCATGCTCTTCATCAGTACCGTCTTCTAGTGCCAAGTCGTCCTGGTCATCAGTACCGCCTTCTGGGACCAAGATGTCCTCTTCATCAGTACCGCCTTCTAGTTCTTCATCCTCTGCATCAGTACTGCATTCTAGTACCTAGTCGTCCTCTTCATCAGTACCACCTTTTAGTACCAAGTCATCCTCTTCATCAGTACGGTCTTCTAGTGCCAAGTCGTCCTGGTCATCAGTAACGCCTTGTGGGACCAAGTCGTCCTCTTCATCAGTACCGCCTTCTAGTATCAATTCGTCCTCTTCATCAGTACCGCCTACTAGTACCAAGTCGTCCTCGTCATCAGTACCACCTTCTAGTACCAAGTCGTCCTCTTCATCAGTTCCGCCTTCTAGTACCAAGTCGTCCTCTTCATCAGTACCGCCTTCTAGTACCAAGTCGTCCTCTTCATCAGTACCGTCTTCTAGTACCAAGTCGTCCTCTTCATCAGTACCGCCTACTAGTACCAAGTCGTCCTCTTCATCAGTACCGCCTTCTAGTACCAAGTCGTCCTCTTCATCAGTACCGCCAACTAGTACCAAGTCGTCCTCTTCATCAGTACCATCTTGTAGTACCAAGTCGTCCTCTTCATCAGTACCGCCAACTAGTACCAAGTCGTCCTCTTCATCAGTACCACCTTCTAGTACCAAGTCGTCCTCTTCATCAGTACCGCCCTCTAGTACCAAGTTGTCCTCTTCACCAGTACCGCCTTCTAGTACCAAGTCGTCCTCTTCATCAGTACCGCCTACTAGCACCAAGTTGTCCTCTTCATCAGTACCGCCTACTAGTACCAAGTCGTCTTCTTTATCAGTACCACCTACTAGTATCAAGTCGTCCTCTTCATCAGTACCGTCTTCTAGTACCAAGTCGTCCTCTTCATCAGTTCCGCCTTCTAGTACCAAGTCGTCCTCTTCATCAGTACCGTCTTCTAGTACCAAGTTGTCCTCTTCATCAGTACCCCTTTCTATTACCGAGGCGTACTCTTCATCAGTACCGCCTTCTAGTACCAAGTCGTCCTCTTCATCAGTACCACCTTCTAGTACGTCATCCTCTTCATCAGTACCGCCTTCTAGAACGTCATCCTCTTCATCAGTACTGCCTTCTAGTACCAAGTCGTCCTCTTCACCAGTACCGCCTACTAGTACCAAGTCGTCCTCTTCATCAGTACCACCTTCTAGTACCAAGTCGTCCTCTTCATCAATACCGCCAACTTGTACCAAGTCATCCTCTTCATCAGTACCGTCTTCTAGTGCCAAGTCGTCCTGGTCATCAGTACCGCCTTCTGGGACCAAGATGTCCTCTTTATCAGTACCGCCTTCTAGTTCTTCATCCTCTGCATCAGTACCGCATTCTAGTACCTAGTCGTCCTCTTCATCAGTACCACCTTTTAGTACCAAGTCATCCTCTTCATCAGTACGGTCTTCTAGTGCCAAGTCGTCCTGGTCATCAGTAACGCCTTGTGGGACCAAGTCGTCCTCTTCATCAGTACCGCCTTCTAGTATCAATTCGTCCTCTTCATCAGTACCGCCTACTAGTACCAAGTCGTCCTGTTCATCAGTACCACCTTCTAGTACCAAGTCGTCCTCTTCATCAGTTCCGCCTTCTAGTACCAAGTCGTCCTCTTCATCAGTACCGCCTTCTAGTACGAAGTCGTCCTCTTCATCAGTACGGTCTTGTAGTACCAAGTCGTCCTCTTCATCAGTACCGCCTTCTAGTACCAAGTCGTCCTCTTCATCAGTACCGCCTTCTAGTACCAAGTCGTCCTCTTCATCAGTACCGCCAACTAGTACCAAGTCGTCCTCTTCATCAGTACCATCTTGTAGTACCAAGTTGTCCTCTTCATCAGTACCGCCAACTAGTACCAAGTAGTCCTCTTCATCAGTGCCACCTTCTAGTACCAAGTCGTCCTCTTCATCAGTACCGCCCTCTAGTACCAAGTTGTCCTCTTCATCAGTACCGCCTTCTAGTACCAAGTCGTCCTCTTCATCAGTACCGCCTACTAGTACCAAGTTGTCCTCTTCATCAGTACCGCCTACTAGTACCAAGTCGTCTTCTTTATCAGTACCACCTACTAGTACCAAGTCGTCCTCTTCATCAGTACTTTTTTCTCTAGTACCAAGTCGTCCTTTCATCAGTACCGTCTTCAAGTACCAAGTCGTCCTCTTCATCAGTACCGCCAACTAGTACCAAGTCGTCCTCTTCATCAGTACCACCTTCTAGTACCAAGTCGTCCTCTTCATCAGTACGGCCTTCTAGTACCAAGTCGTCCTCTTCATCATTACTGTCTTCTAGCACCATGTCATCCACCTCATCAGTACCGTCTTCTAGTACCAAGTCGTCCTGTTCATCAGTACCGTCTTCAAGTACCAAGTCGTCCTCTTCATCAGTACCGCCAACTAGTACCAAGTCGTCCTCTTCATCAGTACCACCTTCTAGTACCAAGTCGTCCTCTTCATCAGTACGGCCTTCTAGTACCAAGTCGTCCTCTTCATCAGTACCACCTTCTAGTACCAAGTCGTCCTCTTCATCAGTACCGCCTACTAGTACCAAGTCGTCCTCGTCATCAGTACCACCTTCTAGTACCAAGTCGTCCTCTTCATCAGTACCATCTTCTAGTACCAAGTCGTCCTCTTCATCAGTACGGCCTTCTAGTACCATGTCGTCCTCTTCATCAGTACCGTCTTCTAGTACCAAGTCGTCTTCTTCATCAGTACCGCCTTCTAGTCCCAAGTCGTCCTCTTCCTCAGTACCGTCTTCTAGTACCAAGTAGTCCTCTTCATCAGTACCGCCTACTAGTACCAAGTTGTCCTCTTCATCAGTACCCCTTTCTATTACCGAGGCGTACTCTTCATCAGTACTGCCTTCTAGTACCAAGTCGTCCTCTTCATCAGTACCACCTTCTAGTACCATGTCGTCCTCTTCATCAGTACCGTCTTCTAGTACCAAGTCGTCTTCTTCATCAGTACCGCCTTCTAGTCCCAAGTCGTCCTCTTCCTCAGTACCGTCTTCTAGTACCAAGTAGTCCTCTTCATCAGTACCGCCTACTAGTACCAAGTTGTCCTCTTCATCAGTACCCCTTTCTATTACCGAGGCGTACTCTTCATCAGTACTGCCTTCTAGTACCAAGTCGTCCTCTTCATCAGTACCACCTTCTAGTACGTCATCCTCTTCATCAGTACCGCCTTCTAGAACGTCATCCTCTTCATCAGTACTGCCTTCTAGTACCAAGTCGTCCTCTTCACCAGTACCGCCTACTAGTACCAAGTCGTCCTTTTCATCAGTACCACCTTCTAGTACCAAGTCGTCCTCTTCATCAATACCGCCAACTTGTACCAAGTCATGCTCTTCATCAGTACCGTCTTCTAGTGCCAAGTCGTCCTGGTCATCAGTACCGCCTTCTGGGACCAAGATGTCCTCTTCATCAGTACCGCCTTCTAGTTCTTCATCCTCTGCATCAGTACCGCATTCTAGTACCTAGTCGTCCTCTTCATCAGTACCACCTTTTAGTACCAAGTCATCCTCTTCATCAGTACGGTCTTCTAGTGCCAAGTCGTCCTGGTCATCAGTAACGCCTTGTGGGACCAAGTCGTCCTCTTCATCAGTACCGCCTTCTAGTATCAATTCGTCCTCTTCATCAGTACCGCCTACTAGTACCATGTCGTCCTCGTCATCAGTACCACCTTCTAGTACCAAGTCGTCCTCTTCATCAGTTCCGCCTTCTAGTACCAAGTCGTCCTCTTCATCAGTACCGCCTTCTAGTACCAAGTCGTCCTCTTCATCAGTACCGTCTTCTAGTACCAAGTCGTCCTCTTCATCAGTACCGCCTACTAGTACCAAGTCGTCCTCTTCATCAGTACCGCCTTCTAGTACCAAGTCGTCCTCTTCATCAGTACCGCCAACTAGTACCAAGTCGTCCTCTTCATCAGTACCATCTTGTAGTACCAAGTCGTCCTCTTCATCAGTACCGCCAACTAGTACCAAGTCGTCCTCTTCATCAGTACCACCTTCTAGTACCAAGTCGTCCTCTTCATCAGTACCGCCCTCTATTACCAAGTTGTCCTCTTCACCAGTACCGCCTTCTAGTACCAAGTCGTCCTCTTCATCAGTACCGCCTACTAGCACCAAGTTGTCCTCTTCATCAGTACCGCCTACTAGTACCAAGTCGTCTTCTTTATCAGTACCACCTACTAGTATCAAGTCGTCCTCTTCATCAGTACCGTCTTCTAGTACCAAGTCGTCCTCTTCATCAGTTCCGCCTTCTAGTACCAAGTCGTCCTCTTCATCAGTACCGTCTTCTAGTACCAAGTTGTCCTCTTCATCAGTACCCCTTTCTATTACCGAGGCGTACTCTTCATCAGTACCGCCTTCTAGTACCAAGTCGTCCTCTTCATCAGTACCACCTTCTAGTACGTCATCCTCTTCATCAGTACCGCCTTCTAGAACGTCATCCTCTTCATCAGTACTGCCTTCTAGTACCAAGTCGTCCTCTTCACCAGTACCGCCTACTAGTACCAAGTCGTCCTCTTCATCAGTACCACTTTCTAGTACCAAGTCGTCCTCTTCATCAATACCGCCAACTCTTACCAAGTCATGCTCTTCATCAGTACCGTCTTCTAGTGCCAAGTCGTCCTGGTCATCAGTACCGCCTTCTGGGACCAAGATGTCCTCTTTATCAGTACCGCCTTCTAGTTCTTCATCCTCTGCATCAGTACCGCATTCTAGTACCTAGTCGTCCTCTTCATCAGTACCACCTTTTAGTACCAAGTCATCCTCTTCATCAGTACGGTCTTCTAGTGCCAAGTCGTCCTGGTCATCAGTAACGCCTTGTGGGACCAAGTCGTCCTCTTCATCAGTACCGCCTTCTAGTATCAATTCGTCCTCTTCATCAGTACCGCCTACTAGTACCAAGTCGTCCTCGTCATCAGTACCACCTTCTAGTACCAATTCGTCCTCTTCATCAGTTCCGCCTTCTAGTACCAAGTCGTCCTCTTCATCAGTACCGCCTTCTAGTACGAAGTCGTCCTCTTCATCAGTACGGTCTTGTAGTACCAAGTCGTCCTCTTCATCAGTACCGCCTTCTAGTACCAAGTCGTCCTCTTCATCAGTACCGCCTTCTAGTACCAAGTCGTCCTCTTCATCAGTACCGCCAACTAGTACCAAGTCGTCCTCTTCATCAGTACCATCTTGTAGTACCAAGTTGTCCTCTTCATCAGTACCGCCAACTAGTACCAAGTAGTCCTCTTCATCAGTGCCACCTTCTAGTACCAAGTCGTCCTCTTCATCAGTACCGCCCTCTAGTACCAAGTCGTCCTCTTCATCAGTACCGCCAACTAGTACCAAGTCGTCCTCTTCATCAGTACCATCTTGTAGTACCAAGTCGTCCTCTTCATCAGTACCGCCAACTAGTACCAAGTCGTCCTCTTCATCAGTACCACCTTCTAGTACCAAGTCGTCCTCTTCATCAGTACCGCCCTCTAGTAACAAGTTGTCCTCTTCACCAGTACCGCCTTCTAGTACCAAGTCGTCCTCTTCATCAGTACCGCCTACTAGCACCAAGTTGTCCTCTTCATCAGTACCGCCTACTAGTACCAAGTCGTCTTCTTTATCAGTACCACCTACTAGTATCAAGTCGTCCTCTTCATCAGTACCGTCTTCTAGTACCAAGTCGTCCTCTTCATCAGTTCCGCCTTCTAGTACCAAGTCGTCCTCTTCATCAGTACCGTCTTCTAGTACCAAGTTGTCCTCTTCATCAGTACCCCTTTCTATTACCGAGGCGTACTCTTCATCAGTACCGCCTTCTAGTACCAAGTCGTCCTCTTCATCAGTACCACCTTCTAGTACGTCATCCTCTTCATCAGTACCGCCTTCTAGAACGTCATCCTCTTCATCAGTACTGCCTTCTAGTACCAAGTCGTCCTCTTCACCAGTACCGCCTACTAGTACCAAGTCGTCCTCTTCATCAGTACCACCTTCTAGTACCAAGTCGTCCTCTTCATCAATACCGCCAACTTGTACCAAGTCATGCTCTTCATCAGTACCGTCTTCTAGTGCCAAGTCGTCCTGGTCATCAGTACCGCCTTCTGGGACCAAGATGTCCTCTTTATCAGTACCGCCTTCTAGTTCTTCATCCTCTGCATCAGTACCGCATTCTAGTACCTAGTCGTCCTCTTCATCAGTACCACCTTTTAGTACCAAGTCATCCTCTTCATCAGTACGGTCTTCTAGTGCCAAGTCGTCCTGGTCATCAGTAACGCCTTGTGGGACCAAGTCGTCCTCTTCATCAGTACCGCCTTCTAGTATCAATTCGTCCTCTTCATCAGTACCGCCTACTAGTACCAAGTCGTCCTCGTCATCAGTACCACCTTCTAGTACCAAGTCGTCCTCTTCATCCGTTCCGCCTTCTAGTACCAAGTCGTCCTCTTCATCAGTACCGCCTTCTAGTACGAAGTCGTCCTCTTCATCAGTACGGTCTTGTAGTACCAAGTCGTCCTCTTCATCAGTACCGCCTTCTAGTACCAAGTCGTCCTCTTCATCAGTACCGCCTTCTAGTACCAAGTCGTCCTCTTCATCAGTACCGCCAACTAGTACCAAGTCGTCCTCTTCATCAGTACCATCTTGTAGTACCAAGTTGTCCTCTTCATCAGTACCGCCAACTAGTACCAAGTAGTCCTCTTCATCAGTGCCACCTTCTAGTACCAAGTCGTCCTCTTCATCAGTACCGCCCTCTAGTACCAAGTTGTCCTCTTCATCAGTACTGCCTTCTAGTACCAAGTCGTCCTCTTCATCAGTACCGCCTACTAGTACCAAGTTGTCCTCTTCATCAGTACCGCCTACTAGTACCAAGTCGTCTTCTTTATCAGTACCACCTACTAGTACCAAGTCGTCCTCTTCATCAGTACTTTTTTCTCTAGTACCAAGTCGTCCTTTCATCAGTACCGCCTTCTAGTACCAAGTCGTCCTCTTCATCATTACTGTCTTCTAGTACCATGTCATCCACCTCATCAGTACCGTCTTCTAGTACCAAGTCCTCCTGTTCATCAGTACCGTCTTCAAGTACCAAGTCGTCCTCTTCATCAGTACCGCCAACTAGTACCAAGTCATCCTCTTCATCAGTACCACCTTCTAGTACCAAGTCGTCCTCTTCATCAGTACGGCCTTCTAGTACCAAGTCGTCCTCTTCATCATTACTGTCTTCTAGTACCATGTCATCCACCTCATCAGTACCGTCTTCTAGTACCAAGTCGTCCTGTTCATCAGTACCGTCTTCAAGTACCAAGTCGTCCTCTTCATCAGTACGGCCTTCTAGTACCAAGTCGTCCTCTTCATCAGTACCACCTACTAGTACCAAGTCGTCCTCTTCATCAGTACCACCTTCTAGTATCAAGTCATCCTCTTCATCAGTACCGCCTACTAGTACCAAGTCATCCTCTTCATCAGTACCGCCAACTAGTACCAAGTCATCCTCTTTATCAGTACCACCTTCTAGTACCAAGTCGTCCTCTTCATCAGTACCGTCTTCTAGTACCAAGTTGTCCTCTTCATCAGTACCCCTTTCTATTACCGAGGCGTACTCTTCATCAGTACCGCCTTCTAGTACCAAGTCGTCCTCTTCATTGGTACCACCTTCTAGTACGTCATCCTCTTCATCAGTACCGCCTTCTAGAACGTCATCCTCTTCATCAGTACTGCCTTCTAGTACCAAGTCGTCCTCTTCACCAGTACCGCCTACTAGTACCAAGTCGTCCTCTTCATCAGTACCACCTTCTAGTACCAAGTCGTCCTCTTCATCAATACCGCCAACTTGTACCAAGTCATGCTCTTCATCAGTACCGTCTTCTAGTGCCAAGTCGTCCTGGTCATCAGTACCGCCTTCTGGGACCAAGATGTCCTCTTTATCAGTACCGCCTTCTAGTTCTTCATCCTCTGCATCAGTACCGCATTCTAGTACCTAGTCGTCCTCTTCATCAGTACCACCTTTTAATACCAAGTCATCCTCTTCATCAGTACGGTCTTCTAGTGCCAAGTCGTCCTGGTCATCAGTAACGCCTTGTGGGACCAAGTCGTCCTCTTCATCAGTACCGCCTTCTAGTATCAATTCGTCCTCTTCATCAGTACCGCCTACTAGTACCAAGTCATCCTCTTCATCAGTACCACCTTCTAGTACCAAGTCGTCCTCTTCATCAGTACGGCCTTCTAGTACCAAGTCGTCCTCTTCATCATTACTGTCTTCTAGTACCATGTCATCCACCTCATCAGTACCGTCTTCTAGTACCAAGTCGTCCTGTTCATCAGTACCGTCTTCAAGTACCAAGTCGTCCTCTTCATCAGTACCGCCAACTAGTACCAAGTCGTCCTCTTCATCAGTACCACCTTCTAGTACCAAGTCGTCCTCTTCATCAGTACGGCATTCTAGTACCAAGTCGTCCTCTTCATCAGTACCACCTTCTAGTACCAAGTCGTCCTCTTCATCAGTACCACCTTCTAGTATCAAGTCATCCTCTTCATCAGTACCGCCTACTAGTACCAAGTCATCCTCTTCATCAGTACCGCCAACTAGTACCAAGTCATCCTCTTTATCAGTACCACCTTCTAGTACCAAGTCGTCCTCTTCATCAGTACCGTCTTCTAGTACCAAGTTGTCCTCTTCATCAGTACCGCCTACTAGTTCCAAGTCATCTTCTTTATCAGTACCACCTACTAGTATCAAGTCGTCCTCTTCATCAGTACCGCCTTCTAGTACCAAGTCGTCCTCTTCATCAGTACCGCCTTCTAGTACCAAGTCGTCCTCTTCATCAGTACTGTCTTCTAGTACCAAGTCATCCTCCTCATCATTACCGCCTTCTAGTACCAAGTCATCCTCTTCATCAGTACCGTCTTCTAGTACCAAGTAGTCCTCTTCATCAGTACCGCCTACTAGTACCAAGTTGTCCTCTTCATCAGTACCGCCTACTAGTTCCAAGTCGTCTTCTTTGTCAGTACCACCTACTAGTATCAAGTCGTCCTCTTCATCAGTACCGCCTTCTAGTACCAATGTCGTCCTCTTCATCAGTACCGTCTCCTAGTACCAAGTCGTCTTCTTCATCAGTACCGCCTTCTAGTCCCAAGTCGTCCTCTTCATCAGTACCGTCTTCTAGTACCAAGTAGTCCTCTTCATCAGTACCGCCTACTAGTACCAAGTTGTCCTCTTCATCAATACCCCTTTCTATTGCCGAGGCGTACTCTTCATCAGTACCGCCTTCTAGTACCAAGTCGTCCTCTTCATCAGTACCACCTTCTAGTACGTCATCCTCTTCATCAGTACCGCCTTCTAGAACGTCATCCTCTTCATCAGTACTGCCTTCTAGTACCAAGTCGTCCTCTTCACCAGTACCGCCTACTAGTACCAAGTCGTCCTCTTCATCAGTACCACCTTCTAGTACCAAGTCGTCCTCTTCATCAATACCGCCAACTTGTACCAAGTCATGCTCTTCATCAGTACCGTCTTCTAGTGCCAAGTCGTCCTGGTCATCAGTACCGCCTTCTGGGACCAAGATGTCCTCTTCATCAGTACCGCCTTCTAGTTCTTCATCCTCTGCATCAGTACCGCATTCTAGTACCTAGTCGTCCTCTTCATCAGTACCACCTTTTAGTACCAAGTCATCCTCTTCATCAGTACGGTCTTCTAGTGCCAAGTCGTCCTGGTCATCAGTAACGCCTTGTGGGACCAAGTCGTCCTCTTCATCAGTACCGCCTTCTAGTATATATTCGTCCTCTTCATCAGTACCGCCTACTAGTACCAAGTCGTCCTCTTCATCAGTACCACATTCCAGTACCAAGTCGTCCTCTTCATCAGTTCCGCCTTCTAGTACCAAGTCGTCCTCTTCATCAGTACCGCCTTCTAGTACCAAGTCGTCCTCTTCATCAGTACCGTCTTCTAGTACCAAGTCGTCCTCTTCATCAGTACCGCCAACTAGTACCAAGTTGTCCTCTTCATCAGTACCGCCTTCTAGTACCAAGTCGTCCTCTTCATCAGTACCGCCTACTAGTACCAAGTTGTCCTCTTCATCAGTACCGCCTAATAGTACCAAGTCTACATCTTTATCAGTACCACCTACTAGTATCAAGTCGTCTTCTTCATCAGTACCGCCTTCTAGTACCAAGTCGTCCTCTTTATCAGTACTTTTTTCTCTAGTACCAAGTCGTCCTCTTCATCAGTACCGCCTTCTAGTACCAAGTTGTCCTCTTCATCAGTACTGCCTTCTAATATATCATCCTCTTCATCAGTACCGCCTTCTAGTATATCATCCTCTTCATCATTACCGCCTTCTAGTACCAAGTCGTCCTCTTCATCCGTACCGTCTTCTAGTACCAAGTCGTCCTCTTCATCAGTACCGCCTTCTAGTACCAAGTCGTCCTCTTCATCAGTACGGCCTTCTAGTGCCAAGTCGTCCTCTTCATCAGTACCACTTACTAGTACCAAGTCGTCCTCTTCATCAGTACCACCTTCTAGTACCAAGTTGTCCTCTTCATTAGTACCGCCTTCTAGTACCAAGTCATCCTCTTCATCAGTACCGCCAACTAGTACCAAGTCGTCCTCTTCATCAGTACCACCTTCTAGTACCAAGTCGTCCTCTTCATCAGTACCGCCTTCTAGTACCAAGTTGTCCTCTTCATCAGTACCGCCTTCTAGTACCAAGTTGTCCTCTTCATCAGTACCGCCTGCTAGTACCAAGTCGTCTTCTTTCTCAGTACCACCTACTAGTATCATGTCGTCCTCTTCATCAGTACCACCTTCTAGTACCATGTCGTCCTCTTCATCCGTACCGTCTTCTAGTACCAAGTTGTGCTCTTCATAAGTACCGCCTTCTAGTACCAAGTCATCCTCTTCATCAGTACCGTCTTCTAGTACCAAGTAGTCCTCTTCATCAGTACCGCCTACTAGTACCAAGTTGTCCTCTTCATCAGTACCGCCTACTAGTTCCAAGTCATCTTCTTTATCAGTACCACCTACTAGTATCAAGTCGTCCTCTTCATCAGTACCGCCTTCTAGTACCAAGTCGTCCTCTTCATCAGTACCGCCTTCTAGTACCAAGTCGTCCTCTTCATCAGTACTGTCTTCTAGTACCAAGTCATCCTCCTCATCATTACCGCCTTCTAGTACCAAGTCATCCTCTTCATCAGTACCGTCTTCTAGTACCAAGTAGTCCTCTTCATCAGTACCGCCTACTAGTACCAAGTTGTCCTCTTCATCAGTACCGCCTACTAGTTCCAAGTCGTCTTCTTTATCAGTACCACCTACTAGTATCAAGTCGTCCTCTTCATCAGTACCGCCTTCTAGTACCAAGTCGTCCTCTTCATCAGTACCGCCTTCTAATACCAAGTCGTCCTCTTCATCAGTACCGCCTACTAGTACCAAGTCATCCTCCTCATCAGCACCGTCTTCTAGTACCAAGTCGTCCTGTTCATCAGTACCCTCTTCTAGTACCAAGTCGTCCTCTTCATCAGTACCGTCTTCTAGTACCAAGTCGTCCTCTTCATCAGTACCATCTTCTAGTACCAAGTCGTCCTCTTCATCAGTACCACCTACTAGTACCAAGTCGTCCTCTTCATCAGTACCACCTTCTAGTACCAAGTCGTCCTCTTCATCAGTACCGCCTTCTAGTACCAAGTCATCCTCTTCATCAGTACCGCCAACTAGTACCAAGTCGTCCTCTTTATCAGTACCACCTTCTAGTACCAAGTCGTCCTCTTCATCAGTACCGCCTTCTAGTACCAAGTCGTCCTCTTCATCAGTACCGCCTACTAGTTCCAAGTCATCTTCTTTATCAGTACCACCTACTAGTATCAAGTCGTCCTCTTCATCAGTACCGCCTTCTAGTACCAAGTCGTCCTCTTCATCAGTACCGCCTTCTAGTACCAAGTCGTCCTCTTCATCAGTACTGTCTTCTAGTACCAAGTCATCCTCCTCATCATTACCGCCTTCTAGTACCAAGTCATCCTCTTCATCAGTACCGTCTTCTAGTACCAAGTAGTCCTCTTCATCAGTACCGCCTACTAGTACCAAGTTGTCCTCTTCATCAGTACCGCCTACTAGTTCCAAGTCGTCTTCTTTATCAGTACCACCTACTAGTATGAAGTCGTCCTCTTCATCAGTACCGCCTTCTAGTACCAAGTCGTCCTCTTCATCAGTACCGCCTTCTAGTACCAAGTCGTCCTCTTCATCAGTACCGCCTTCTAGTACCATGTCGTCCTCTTCATCAGTACCGTCTCCTAGTACCAAGTCGTCTTCTTCATCAGTACCGCCTTCTAGTCCCAAGTCGTCCTCTTCATCAGTACCATCTTCTAGTACCAAGTAGTCCTCTTCATCAGTACCGCCTACTAGTACCAAGTTGTCCTCTTCATCAGTACCCCTTTCTATTGCCGAGGTGTACTCTTCATCAGTACCGCCTTCTAGTACCAAGTCGTCCTCTTCATCAGTACCACCTTCTAGTACGTCATCCTCTTCATCAGTACCGCCTTCTAGAACGTCATCCTCTTCATCAGTACTGCCTTCTAGTACCAAGTCGTCCTCTTCACCAGTACCGCCTACTAGTACCAAGTCGTCCTCTTCATCAGTACCACCTTCTAGTACCAAGTCGTCCTCTTCATCAATACCGCCAACTTGTACCAAGTCATGCTCTTCATCAGTACCGTCTTCTAGTGCCAAGTCGTCCTGGTCATCAGTACCGCCTTCTGGGACCAAGATGTCCTCTTCATCAGTACCGCCTTCTGGGACCAAGATGTCCTCTGCATCAGTACCGCATTCTAGTACCTAGTAGTCCTCTTCATCAGTACCACCTTTTAGTACCAAGTCATCCTCTTCATCAGTACGGTCTTCTAGTGCCAAGTCGTCCTGGTCATCAGTAACGCCTTGTGGGACCAAGTCGTCCTCTTCATCAGTACCGCCTTCTAGTATCAATTCGTCCTCTTCATCAGTACCGCCTACTAGTACCAAGTCGTCCTCTTCATCAGTACCACATTCCAGTACCAAGTCGTCCTCTTCATCAGTTCCGCCTTCTAGTACCAAGTCGTCCTCTTCATCAGTACCGCCTTCTAGTACCAAGTCGTCCTCTTCATCAGTACCGTCTTCTAGTACCAAGTCGTCCTCTTCATCAGTACCGCCAACTAGTACCAAGTTGTCCTCTTCATCAGTACCACCTTCTAGTACCAAGTCGTCCTCTTCGTCAGTACCGCCTACTAGTACCAAGTTGTCCTCTTCATCAGTACCGCCTAATAGTACCAAGTCGACATATTTATCAGTACCACCTACTAGTATCAAGTCGTCCTCTTCATCAGTACCGCCTTCTAGTACCAAGTCGTCCTCTTTATCAGTACTTTTTTCTCTAGTACCAAGTCGTCCTCTTCATCAGTACCGCCTTCTAGTACCAAGTCGTCCTCTTCATCAGTACTGCCTTCTAATATATCATCCTCTTCATCAGTACCGCCTTCTAGTATATCATCCTCTTCATCAGTACCGCCTTCTAGTACCAAGTCGTCCTCTTCATCCGTACCGTCTTCTAGTACCAAGTCGTCCTCTTCATCAGTACGGCCTTCTAGTGCCAAGTCGTCCTCTTCATCAGTACCACTTACTAGTACCAAGTCGTCCTCTTCATCAGTACCACCTTCTAGTACCAACTTGTCCTCTTCATTAGTACCTCCTTCTAGTACCAAGTCATCCTCTTCATCAGTACCGCCAACTAGTACCAAGTCGTCCTCTTCATCAGTACCACCTTCTAGTACCAAGTCGTCCTCTTCATCAGTACCGCCTTCTAGTACCAAGTTGTCCTCTTCATCAGTACCGCCTTCTAGTACCAAGTCGTCCTCTTCATCAGTACCGCCTGCTAGTATCAAGTCGTCTTCTTTCTCAGTACCACCTACTAGTATCAAGTCGTCCTCTTTATCAGTACCACCTTCTAGTACCATGTCGTCCTCTTCATCCGTACCGTCTTCTAGTACCAAGTTGTGCTCTTCATAAGTACCGCCTTCTAGTACCAAGTCATCCTCTTCATCAGTACCGTCTTCTAGTACCAAGTAGTCCTCTTCATCAGTACCCCCTACTAGTACCAAGTTGTCCTCTTCATCAGTACCGCCTACTAGTTCCAAGTCATCTTCTTTATCAGTACCACCTACTAGTATCAAGTCGTCCTCTTCATCAGTACCGCCTTCTAGTACCAAGTCGTCCTCTTCATCAGTACCGCCTTCTAGTACCAAGTCGTCCTCTTCATCAGTACTGTCTTCTAGTACCAAGTCATCCTCCTCATCATTACCGCCTTCTAGTACCAAGTCATCCTCTTCATCAGTACCGTCTTCTAGTACCAAGTCATCCTCTTCATCAGTACCGTCTTCTAGTACCAAGTAGTCCTCTTCATCAGTACCGCCTACTAGTACCAAGTTGTCCTCTTCATCAGTACCGCCTACAAGTTCCAAGTCGTCTTCTTTATCAGTACCACCTACTAGTATCAAGTCGTCCTCTTCATCAGTACCGCCTTCTAGTACCAAGTCGTCCTCTTCATCAGTACCGCCGTCTAATACCAAGTCGTCCTCTTCATCAGTACCGCCTACTAGTACCAAGTCATCCTCCTCATCAGTACCGTCTTCTAGTACCAAGTCGTCCTGTTCATCAGTACCCTCTTCTAGTACCAAGTCGTCCTCTTCATCAGTACCGTCTTCTAGTACCAAGTCGTCCTGTTCATCAGTACCATCTTCTAGTACCAAGTCGTCCTCTTCATCAGTACCACCTACTAGTACCAAGTCGTCCTCTTCATCAGTACCACCTTCTAGTACCGAGGCGTCCTCTTCATCAGTACCGCCTTCTAGTACCAAGTCATCCTCTTCATCAGTACCGCCAACTAGTACCAAGTCGTCCTCTTCATCAGTACCACCTTCTAGTACCAAGTCGTCCTCTTCATCAGTACCGCCTTCTAGTACCAAGTCGTCCTCTTCATCAGTACCGCCTACTAGTTCCAAGTCATCTTATTTATCAGTACCACCTACTAGTATCAAGTCGTCCTCTTCATCAGTACCGCCTTCTAGTACCAAGTCGTCCTCTTCATCAGTACCGCCTTCTAGTACCAAGTCGTCCTCTTCATCAGTACTGTCTTCTAGTACCAAGTCATCCTCCTCATCATTACCGCCTTCTAGTACCAAGTCATCCTCTTCATCAGTACGGTCTTCTAGTACCAAGTAGTCCTCTTCATCAGTACCGCCTACTAGTACCAAGTTGTCCTCTTCATCAGTACCGCCTACTAGTTCCAAGTCGTCTTCTTTATCAGTACCACCTACTAGTATCAAGTCGTCCTCTTCATCAGTACCGCCTTCTAGTACCAAGTCGTCCTCTTCATCAGTACCGCCTTCTAGTACCAAGTCGTCCTCTTCATCAGTACCGCCTACTAGTACCAAGTCGTCCTCTTCATCAATACCGCCTACTAGTACCAAGTCATCCTCCTCATCAGTACCACCTTCTAGTACGTCATCCTCTTCATCAGTACCGCCTTCTAGAACGTCATTCTCTTCATCAGTACCACCTTCTAGTACCAAGTCGTCCTCTTCATCAATACCGCCAACTTGTACCAAGTCATGCTCTTCATCAGTACCGTCTTCTAGTGCCAAGTCCTCCTGGTCATCAGTACCGCCTTCTGGGACCAAGTTGTCCTCTTCATCAGTACCGCCTTCTAGTTCTTCATCCTCTGCATCAGTACCGCCTACTAGTACCAAGTCGTCCTCTTCATCAGTACCCCTTTCTATTACCGAGGCGTCCTCTTCATCAGTACCGCCTTCTAGTACCAAGTCGTCCTTTTCATCAGTACCGCCTTCTAGTACGTCATCCTCTTCATCAGTACCGCCTTCTAGTACCAAGTCGTCCTCTCCATCAGTACCGCCTACTAGTACTAAGTCGTCCTCTTTATCAGTACCGCCTTCTAGTACCAAGTCGTCCTCTTCATCAGTACCACCTTTTAGTACTTCATCCTCTTCATCAGTACCGCCTTCGAGAACGTCATCCTCTTCATCAGTATTGCCTTCTAGTACCAAGTCGTCCTCTTCACCAGTACCGCCTACTAGTACCAAGTCGTCCTCTTCATCAGTACTGCCTTCTAGTACCAAGTCGTCCACTTCATCAGTACCACCTTCTAGTACCAAGTCGTCCTCTTCATCAGTACCACCTTCTAGTACCAAGTCGTCCTCTTCATCAATACCGCCAACTTGTACCAAGTCATGCTCTTCATCAGTACCGTCTTCTAGTGCCAAGTCGTCCTGGTCATCAGTACCGCCTTCTGGGACCAAGTTGTCCTCTTCATCAGTACCGCCTTCTAGTTCTTCATCCTCTGCATCAGTACCGCCTTCTAGTACCATGTCGTCCTCTTCATCAGTACCGTCTTCTAGTACAAAGTAGTCCTCTTCATCAGTACCGCCTTCTAGTACCAAGTTTTCCTCTTCATCAGTACCGCCTTCTAGTACCAAGTCGTCCACTTCATCAGTACCGCCTTCTAGTACCAAGTCGTCCTCTTCATCAGTACCGCCTTCTAGTACCAAGTTGTCCTCTTCATCAGTACCGCCTACTAGTACCAAGTCGTCTTCTTTATCAGTACGACCTACTACGATCAAGTCGTCCTCTTCATCAGTACCGCCTTCTAGTACCATGTCGTCCTCTTCATCAGTACCGTCTTCTAATACCAAGTCGTCTTCTTCATCAGTACCGCCTTCTAGTCCCAAGTCGTCCTCTTCATCAGTACCGTCTTCTAGTACCAAGTAGTCCTCTTCATCAGTACCGCCTACTAGTACCAAGTTGTCCTCTTCATCAGTACCCCTTTCTATTACCGAGGCGTACTCTTCATCAGTACCGCCTTCTAGTACCAAGTCGTCCTCTTCATCAGTACCGCCTTCTAGTAGGTCATCCTCTTCATCAGTACCGCCTTCTAGTACCAAGTCGTCCTCTTCATCAGTACCGCCTACTAGTACAGAGTCGTCCTCTTCATCAGTACCGCCTTCTAGTATCAAGTCGTCCTCTTCATCAGTACCACCTTCTAGTACGTCATCCTCTTCATCAGTACCGCCTTCTAGAACGTCATCCTCTTCATCAGTACTGCCTTCTAGTACCAAGTCGTCCTCTTCACCAGTACCGCTTACTAGTACCAAGTCGTCCTCTTCATCAGTACCACCTTCTAGTACCAAGTCGTCCTCTTCTCCAATACCGCCAACTTGTACCAAGTCATGCTCTTCATCAGTACCGTCTTCTAGTGCCAAGTCGTCCTGGTCATCAGTACCGCCTTCTGGGACCAAGATGTCCTCTTCATCAGTACCGCCTTCTAGTTCTTCATCCTCTGCATCGGTACCGCATTCTAGTACCTAGTCGTCCTCTTCATCAGTGCCACCTTTTAGCACCAAGTCATCCTCTTCATCAGTACGGTCTTCTAGTGCCAAGTCGTCCTGGTCATCAGTAACGCCTTGTGGGACCAAGTCGTCCTCTTCATCAGTACCGCCTTCTAGTATCAATTCGTCCTCTTCATCAGTACCGCCTACTGGTACCAAGTCGTCCTTGTCATCAGTACCACCTTCTAGTACCAAGTCGTCCTCTTCATCAGTTCCGCCTTCTAGTACCAAGTCGTCCTCTTCATCAGTACCGCCTTCTAGTACCAAGTCGTCCTATTCATCAGTACCGTCTTCTAGTGCCAAGTCGTCCTCTTCATCAGTACCGCCTTCTAGTACCAAGTCGTCCTCTTCATCAGTACCGCCTTCTAGTACCAAGTCGTCCTCTTCATCAGTACCGCCAACTAGTACCAAGTCGTCCTCTTCATCAGTACCATCTTGTAGTACCAAGTCGTCCTCTTCATCAGTACCGCCAACTAGTACCAAGTCGTCCTCTTCATCAGTACCACCTTCTAGTACCAAGTCGTCCTCTTCATCAGTATCGCCCTCTAGTACCAAGTTGTCCTCTTCATCAGTACCGCCTTCTAGTACCAAGTCGTCCTCTTCATCAGTACCGCCTACTAGTACCAAGTTGTCCTCTTCATCAGTACCGCCTACTAGTACCAAGTCGTCTTCTTTATCAGTACCACCTACTAGTATCAAGTCGTCCTCTTCATCAGTACCGCCTTCTAGTACCAAGTCGTCCTCTTCATCAGTACTTTTTTGTCTAGTACCAAGTCGTCCTATTCATCAGTACCGCCTTCTAGTACCAAGTCGTCCTCTTCATCAGTACTGTCTTCTAGTACCATGTCATCCACCTCATCAGTACCGTCTTCTAGTACCAAGTCGTCCTGTTCATCAGTACCGTCTTCAAGTACCAAGTCGTCCTCTTCATCAGGTACTGTCTTCTAGTACCAAGTCGTCCTCTTCATCAGTACCGCCTTCTAGTATATCATCCTCTTCATCAGTACTGCCTTCTAATATATCATCCTCTTCATCAGTACCGCCTTCTAGTATATCATCCTCTTCATCAGTACCGCCTTCTAGTAACAAGTCGTCCTCTTCATCCGTACCGTCTTCTAGTACCAAGTCGTCCTCTTCATCAGTACCACCTTCTAGTACCAAGTCGTCCTCTTCATCAGTACCGCCTTCTAGTACCAAGTCATCCTCTTCATCAGTACCGCCAACTAGTACAAAGTCGTCCTCTTCATCAGTACCACCTTCTAGTACCAAGTCGTCCTCTTCATCAGTACCGCCTTCTAGTAACAAGTTGTCCTCTTCATCAGTACCGCCTTCTAGTACCAAGTCGTCCTCTTCATCAGTACCGTCTTCTTGTACCAAGTTGTCCTCTTCATCAGTACCGCCTACTAGTACCAAGTCGTCTTCTTCATCAGTACCACCTACTAGTATCAAGTCGTCCTCTTCATCAGTACCGCCTTCTAGTACCATGTCGTCCTCTTCATCCGTACCATCTTCTAGTACCAAGTCGTCCTCTTCATCAGTACCGCCTTCTAGTACCAAGTCATCCTCTTCATCAGTACCATCTTCTAGTACCAAGTAGTCCTCTTCATCAGTACCGCCTACTAGTACCAAGTCGTCCTCTTCATCAGTACCCCTTTCTATTACCGAGGCGTCCTCTTCATCAGTACCGCCTTCTAGTACCAAGTCGTCCTCTTCATCAGTACTGCCTTCTAGTACGTCATCCTCTTCATCAGTACCGCCTTCTAGTACCAAGTCGTCCTCTTCATCAGTACCGCCTACTAGTACCAAGTCGTCCTCTTCATCAGTACCGCCTTCTAGTATCAAGTCGTCCTCTTCATCAGTACCACCTTCTAGTACGTCATCCTCTTCATCAGTACAGCCTTCTAGAACGTCATCCTCTTCATCAGTACTGCCTTCTAGTACCAAGTCGTCCTCTTCTCCAATACCGCCAACTTGTACCAAGTCATGCTCTTCATCAGTACCGTCTTCTAGTGCCAAGTCGTCCTGGTCATCAGTACCGCCTTCTGGGACCAAGATGTCCTCTTCATCAGTACCGCCTTCTAGTTCTTCATCCTCTGCATCGGTACCGCATTCTAGTACCTAGTCGTCCTCTTCATCATTGCCACCTTTTAGCACCAAGTCATCCTCTTCATCAGTACGGTCTTCTAGTGCCAAGTCGTCCTGGTCATCAGTAACGCCTTGTGGGACCAAGTCGTCCTCTTCATCAGTACCGCCTTCTAGTATCAATTCGTCCTCTTCATCAGTACCGCCTACTAGTACCAAGTCGTCCTTGTCATCAGTACCACCTTCTAGTACCAAGTCGTCCTCTTCATCAGTTCCGCCTTCTAGTACCAAGTCGTCCTCTTCATCAGTACCGCCTTCTAGTACCAAGTCGTCCTATTCATCAGTACCGTCTTCTAGTGCCAAGTCGTCCTCTTCATCAGTACCGCCTTCTAGTACCAAGTCGTCCTCTTCATCAGTACCGCCTTCTAGTACCAAGTCGTCCTCTTCATCAGTACCGCCAACTAGTACCAAGTCGTCCTCTTCATCAGTACCATCTTGTAGTACCAAGTCGTCCTCTTCATCAGTACCGCCAACTAGTACCAAGTCGTCCTCTTCATCAGTACCACCTTCTAGTACCAAGTCGTCCTCTTCATCAGTATCGCCCTCTAGTACCAAGTTTTCCTCTTCATCAGTACCGCCTTCTAGTACCAAGTCGTCCTCTTCATCAGTACCGCCTACTAGTACCAAGTCGTCCTCTTCATCAGTACCGCCTACTAGTACCAAGTCGTCTTCTTTATCAGTACCACCTACTAGTATCAAGTCGTCCTCTTCATCAGTACCGCCTTCTAGTACCAAGTCGTCCTCTTCATCAGTACTTTTTTGTCTAGTACCAAGTCGTCCTATTCATCAGTACCGCCTTCTAGTACCAAGTCGTCCTCTTCATCAGTACTGTCTTCTAGTACCATGTCATCCAACTCATCAGTACCGTCTTCTAGTACCAAGTCGTCCTGTTCATCAGTTCCGTCTTCAAGTACCAAGTCGTCCTCTTCATCAGGTACTGTCTTCTAGTACCAAGTCGTCCTCTTCATCAGTACCGCCTTCTAGTATATCATCCTCTTCATCAGTACTGCCTTCTAATATATCATCCTCTTCATCAGTACCGCCTTCTAGTATATCATCCTCTTCATCAGTACCGCCTTCTAGTACCAAGTCGTCCTCTTCATCCGTACCGTCTTCTAGTACCAAGTCGTCCTCTTCATCAGTACCACCTTCTAGTACCAAGTCGTCCTCTTCATCAGTACCGCCTTCTAGTACCAAGTCATCCTCTTCATCAGTACCGCCAACTAGTACAAAGTCGTCCTCTTCATCAGTACCACCTTCTAGTACCAAGTCGTCCTCTTCATCAGTACCGCCTTCTAGTAACAAGTTGTCCTCTTCATCAGTACCGCATTCTAGTACCTAGTCGTCCTCTTCATCATTGCCACCTTTTAGCACCAAGTCATCCTCTTCATCAGTACGGTCTTCTAGTGCCAAGTCGTCCTGGTCATCAGTACTGCCTTCTAGTACCAAGTCGTCCTCTTCATCAGTACCGCCTTCTAGTATCAATTCGTCCTCTTCATCAGTACCGCCTACTAGTACCAAGTCGTCCTTGTCATCAGTACCACCTTCTAGTACCAAGTCGTCCTCTTCATCAGTTCCGCCTTCTAGTACCAAGTCGTCCTCTTCATCAGTACCGCCTTCTAGTACCAAGTCGTCCTATTCATCAGTACCGTCTTCTAGTGCCAAGTCGTCCTCTTCATCAGTACCGCCTTCTAGTACCAAGTCGTCCTCTTCATCAGTACCACCTTCTAGTACCAAGTCGTCCTCTTCATCAGTACCGCCAACTAGTACCAAGTCGTCCTCTTCATCAGTACCATCTTGTAGTACCAAGTCGTCCTCTTCATCAGTACCGCCAACTAGTACCAAGTCGTCCTCTTCATCAGTACCACCTTCTAGTACCAAGTCGTCCTCTTCATCAGTATCGCCCTCTAGTACCAAGTTGTCCTCTTCATCAGTACCGCCTTCTAGTACCAAGTCGTCCTCTTCATCAGTACCGCCTACTAGTACCAAGTTGTCCTCTTCATCAGTACCGCCTACTAGTACCAAGTCGTCTTCTTTATCAGTACCACCTACTAGTATCAAGTCGTCCTCTTCATCAGTACCGCCTTCTAGTACCAAGTCGTCCTCTTCATCAGTACTTTTTTGTCTAGTACCAAGTCGTCCTATTCATCAGTACCGCCTTCTAGTACCAAGTCGTCCTCTTCATCAGTACTGTCTTCTAGTACCATGTCATCCACCTCATCAGTACCGTCTTCTAGTACCAAGTCGTCCTGTTCATCAGTTCCGTCTTCAAGTACCAAGTCGTCCTCTTCATCAGGTACTGTCTTCTAGTACCAAGTCGTCCTCTTCATCAGTACCGCCTTCTAGTATATCATCCTCTTCATCAGTACTGCCTTCTAATATATCATCCTCTTCATCAGTACCGCCTTCTAGTACCAAGTCGTCCTCTTCATCAGTACTGTCTTCTAGTACCATGTCATCCACCTCATCAGTACCGTCTTCTAGTACCAAGTCGTCCTCTTCATCCGTACCGTCTTCTAGTACCAAGTCGTCCTCTTCATCAGTACCACCTTCTAGTACCAAGTCGTCCTCTTCATCAGTACCGCCTTCTAGTACCAAGTCATCCTCTTCATCAGTACCGCCAACTAGTACAAAGTCGTCCTCTTCATCAGTACCACCTTCTAGTACCAAGTCGTCCTCTTCATCAGTACCGCCTTCTAGTAACAAGTTGTCCTCTTCATCAGTACCGCATTCTAGTACCTAGTCGTCCTCTTCATCATTGCCACCTTTTAGCACCAAGTCATCCTCTTCATCAGTACGGTCTTCTAGTGCCAAGTCGTCCTGGTCATCAGTACTGCCTTCTAGTACCAAGTCGTCCTCTTCATCAGTACCGCCTTCTAGTATCAATTCGTCCTCTTCATCAGTACCGCCTACTAGTACCAAGTCGTCCTTGTCATCAGTACCACCTTCTAGTACCAAGTCGTCCTCTTCATCAGTTCCGCCTTCTAGTACCAAGTCGTCCTCTTCATCAGTACCGCCTTCTAGTACCAAGTCGTCCTATTCATCAGTACCGTCTTCTAGTGCCAAGTCGTCCTCTTCATCAGTACCGCCTTCTAGTACCAAGTCGTCCTCTTCATCAGTACCACCTTCTAGTACCAAGTCGTCCTCTTCATCAGTACCGCCAACTAGTACCAAGTCGTCCTCTTCATCAGTACCATCTTGTAGTACCAAGTCGTCCTCTTCATCAGTACCGCCAACTAGTACCAAGTCGTCCTCTTCATCAGTACCACCTTCTAGTACCAAGTCGTCCTCTTCATCAGTATCGCCCTCTAGTACCAAGTTGTCCTCTTCATCAGTACCGCCTTCTAGTACCAAGTCGTCCTCTTCATCAGTACCGCCTACTAGTACCAAGTTGTCCTCTTCATCAGTACCGCCTACTAGTACCAAGTCGTCTTCTTTATCAGTACCACCTACTAGTATCAAGTCGTCCTCTTCATCAGTACCGCCTTCTAGTACCAAGTCGTCCTCTTCATCAGTACTTTTTTGTCTAGTACCAAGTCGTCCTATTCATCAGTACCGCCTTCTAGTACCAAGTCGTCCTCTTCATCAGTACTGTCTTCTAGTACCATGTCATCCACCTCATCAGTACCGTCTTCTAGTACCAAGTCGTCCTGTTCATCAGTTCCGTCTTCAAGTACCAAGTCGTCCTCTTCATCAGGTACTGTCTTCTAGTACCAAGTCGTCCTCTTCATCAGTACCGCCTTCTAGTATATCATCCTCTTCATCAGTACTGCCTTCTAATATATCATCCTCTTCATCAGTACCGCCTTCTAGTATATCATCCTCTTCATCAGTACCGCCTTCTAGTACCAAGTCGTCCTCTTCATCCGTACCGTCTTCTAGTACCAAGTCGTCCTCTTCATCAGTACCACCTTCTAGTACCAAGTCGTCCTCTTCATCAGTACCGCCTTCTAGTACCAAGTCATCCTCTTCATCAGTACCGCCAACTAGTACAAAGTCGTCCTCTTCATCAGTACCACCTTCTAGTACCAAGTCGTCCTCTTCATCAGTACCGCCTTCTAGTAACAAGTTGTCCTCTTCATCAGTACCGCCTTCTAGTACCAAGTCGTCCTCTTCATCAGTACCGTCTTCTTGTACCAAGTTGTCCTCTTCATCAGTACCGCCTACTAGTACCAAGTCGTCTTCTTTATCAGTACCACCTACTAGTGTCAAGTCGTCCTCTTCATCAGTACCGCCTTCTAGTACCATGTCGTCCTCTTCATCCGTACCAACTTCTAGTACCAAGTCGTCCTCTTCATCAGTACCGCCTTCTAGTACCAAGTCATCCTCTTCATCAGTACCGTCTTCTAGTACCAAGTAGTCCTCTTCATCAGTACCGCCTACTAGTACCAAGTTGTCCTCTTCATCAGTACCCCTTTCTATTACCGAGGCGTACTCTTCATCAGTACCGCCTTCTTGTACCAAGTCGTCCTCTTCATCAGTACCGCCTTCTAGTAGGTCATCCTCTTCATCAGTACCGCCTTCTAGTACCAAGTCGTCCTCTTCATCAGTACCGCCTACTAGTACAGAGTCGTCCTCTTCATCAGTACCGCCTTCTAGTATCAAGTCGTCCTCTTCATCAGTACCACCTTCTAGTACGTCATCCTCTTCATCAGTACCGCCTTCTACAACGTCATCCTCTTCATCAGTACTGCCTTCTAGTACCAAGTCGTCCTCTTCACCAGTACCGCTTACTAGTACCAAGTCATCCTCTTCATCAGTACCACCTTCTAGTACCAAGTCGTCCTCTTCTCCAATACCGCCAACTTGTACCAAGTCATGCTCTTCATCAGTACCGTCTTCTAGTGCCAAGTCGTCCTGGTCATCAGTACCGCCTTCTGGGACCAAGATGTCCTCTTCATCAGTACCGCCTTCTAGTTCTTCATCCTCTGCATCGGTACCGCATTCTAGTACCTAGTCGTCCTCTTCATCAGTGCCACCTTTTATCACCAAGTCATCCTCTTCATCAGTACGGTCTTCTAGTGCCAAGTCGTCCTGGTCATCAGTACCGCCTTCTAGTATCAATTCGTCCTCTTCATCAGTACCGCCTACTAGTACCAAGTCGACCTTGTCATCAGTACCACCTTCTAGTACCAAGTCGTCCTCTTCATCAGTTCCGCCTTCTAGTACCAAGTCGTCCTCTTCATCAGTACCGCCTTCTAGTACCAAGTCGTCCTATTCATCAGTACCGTCTTCTAGTGCCAAGTCGTCCTCTTCATCAGTACCGCCTTCTAGTACCAAGTCGTCCTCTTCATCAGTACCGCCTTCTAGTACCAAGTCGTCCTCTTCATCAGTACTGTCTTCTAGTACCAAGTCATCCTCCTCATCAGTACCGTCTTCTAGTACCAAGTCGTCCTCTTCATCAGTACCACCTTCTAGTACCAAGTCGTCATCTTCATCAGTACCGCCCTCTAGTACCAAGTTGTCCTCTTCATCAGTACCGCCTTCTAGTACGTCATCCTCTTCATCAGTACCGCCTTCTAGTACCAAGTCGTCCTCTTCATCAGTACCGCCTTCTAGTACCAAGTCGTCCTCTTCATCAGTACCGTCTTCTAGTACCAAGTCGTCCTCTTTATCAGTACCGCCTACTATTACCAAGTCGTCCTCTTCATCAGTACCGCCTTCTAGTACCAAGTCGTCCTCTTCATCAGTACCGCCAACTAGTACCAAGTCGTCCTCTTCATCAATACCACCTTGTAGTACCAAGTCGTCCTCTTCATCAGTACCGCCAACTAGTACCAAGTCGTCCTCTTCATCAGTACCACCTTCTAGTACCAAGTCGTCCTCTTCGTCAGTACCGCCCTCTAGTACCAAGTTGTCCTCTTCATCAGTACAGCCTTCTAGTACGTCATCCTCTTCATCAGTACCGCCTTCTAGTACCAAGTCGTCCTCTTCATCAGTACCGCCTACTAGTACTAAGTCGTCCTCTTCATCAGTACCGCCTTCTAGTACCAAGTCGTCCTCTTCATCAGTACCACCTTCTAGTACGTCATCCTCTTCATCAGTATCGCCTTCTAGAACGTCATCCTCTTCATCAGTACTGCCTTCTAGTACCAAGTCGTCCTCTTCACCAGTACCGCCTACTAGTACCAAGTCGTCCTCTTCATCAGTACCGCCGTCTAGTACCAAGTCGTCCTCTTCATCAGTACCACCTTCTAGTACCAAGTCGTCCTCTTCATCAGTACCACCTTCTAGTACCAAGTCGTCCTCTTCATCAATACCGCCAACTTGTACCAAGTCATACTCTTCATCAGTACCGTCTTCTATTGCCAAGTCGTCCTGGTCATCAGTACCGCCTTCTGGGACCAAGTTGTCCTCTTCATCAGTACCGCCTTCTAGTTCTTCATCCTCTGCATCAGTCCCGCCTTCTAGTACCAAGTCATCCTCTTCATCAGTACCGCATTCTAGAACGTCATCCTCATCATCAGTACGGTCTTCTAGTGCCAAGTCGCCCTGGTCATCAGTAACGCCTTGTGGGACCAAGTCGTCCTCTTCATCAGTACCATCTTCTAGTACCAAGTCGTCCTCTTCATCAGTACCGCCTACTAGTACCAAGTCGTCCTCTTCATCAGTACCGCCTTCTAGTACCAAGTCGTCCTCTTCATCAGTACTTTTTTCTCCAGTACCAAGTCGTCCTCTTCATCAGTACCGCCTACTAGTACCAAGTCGTCCTCTTCATCAGTACGGTCTTCTAGTACCAAGTCATCCTCTTTATCAGTACCGCCTTCTAGTATATCATCCTCTTCATCAGTACTGCCTTCTAATATATCATCCTCTTCATCAGTACCGCCTACTGGTACCAAGTCGTCCTTGTCATCAGTACCACCTTCTAGTACCAAGTCGTCCTCTTCATCAGTTCCGCCTTCTAGTACCAAGTCGTCCTCTTCATCAGTACCGCCTTCTAGTACCAAGTCGTCCTCTTCATCAGTACCGCCTTCTAGTACCAAGTCGTCCTCTTCATCAGTACCGCCTTCTAGTACCAAGTCGTCCTCTTCATCAGTACCGCCCTCTAGTACCAAGTTGTCCTCTTCATCAGTACAGCCTTCTAGTACGTCATCCTCTTCATCAGTACCGCCTTCTAGTACCCAGTCGTCCTCTTCATCAGTACCGCCTTCTAGTACCAAGTCGTCCTCTTCATCAGTACCTCCTTCTAGTACCAAGTCGTCCTCTTCATCAGTACCGCCAACTAGTACCAAGTCGTCCTCTTCATCAATACCACCTTGTAGTACCAAGTCGTCCTCTTCATCAGTACCGCCAACTAGTACCAAGTCGTCCTCTTCATCAGTACCACCTTCTAGTACCAAGTCGTCCTCTTCGTCAGTACCGCCCTCTAGTACCAAGTTGTCCTCTTCATCAGTACCGCCTTCTAGTACCAAGTCGTCCTCTTCATCAGTACCGCCTTCTAGTACCAAGTAGTCCTCTTCATCAGTACCGCCTACTAGTACTAAGTCGTCCTCTTCATCAGTACCGCCTTCTAGTACCAAGTCGTCCTCTTCATCAGTACCACCTTCTAGTACGTCATCCTCTTCATCAGTATCTCCTTCTAGAACGTCATCCTCTTCATCAGTACTGCCTTCTAGTACCAAGTCGTCCTCTTCACCAGTACCGCCTACTAGTACCAAGTCATCCTCTTCATCAGTACCGCCGTCTAGTACCAAGTAGTCCTCTTCATCAGTACCACCTTCTAGTACCAAGTCGTCCTCTTCATCAGTACCACCTTCTAGTACCAAGTCGTCCTCTTCATCAATACCGCCAACTTGTACCAAGTCATGCTCTTCATCAGTACCGTCTTCTAGTGCCAAGTCGTCCTGGTCATCAGTACCGCCTTCTGGGACGAAGTTGTCCTCTTCATCAGTACCGCCTTCTAGTTCTTCATCCTCTGCATCAGTCCCGCCTTCTAGTACCAAGTCATCCTCTTCATCAGTACCGCATTCTAGAACGTCATCCTCTTCATCAGTACGGTCTTCTAGTGCCAAGTCGTCCTGGTCATCAGTAACGCCTTGTGGGACCAAGTCGTCCTCTTCATCAGTACCATCTTCTAGTACCAAGTCGTCCTCTTCATCAGTACCACCTTCTTGTACCAAGTCGTCCTCTTCATCAGTACCACCTTCTAGTACCAAGTCGTCCTCTTCATCAGGACTTTTTTCTCTAGTACCAAGTCGTCCTCTTCATCAGTACCGCCTTCTAGTACCAAGTCGTCCTCTTCATCAGTACTGTCTTCTAGAACCAAGTCATCCTCCTCGTCAGAACCGTCTTCTAGTACCAAGTCGTCCTCTTCATCAGTACCCTCTTCTAGTACCAAGTCGTCCTCTTCATCAGTACCGTCTTCAAGTACCAAGTCATCCTCTTCATCAGTACCGCCTTCTAGTATATCATCCTCTTCATCAGTACTGCCTTCTAATATATCATCCTCTTCATCAGTACCGCCTATTGGTACCAAGTCGTCCTTGTCATCAGTACCACCTTCTAGTACCAAGTCGTCCTCTTCATCAGTTCCTCCTTCTAGTACCAAGTCGTCCTCTTCATCAGTACCGCCTTCTAGTACCAAGTCGTCCTCTTCATCAGTACCGCCTTCTAGTACCAAGTCGTCCTCTTCATCAGTACCGCCTTCTAGTACCAAGTCGTCCTCTTCATCAGTACTGTCTTCTAGTACCAAGTCATCCTCCTCATCAGTACCGTCTTCTAGTACCAAGTCGTCCTCTTCATCAGTACCACCTTCTAGTACCAAGTCGTCCTCTTCATCAGTACCGCCCTCTAGTACCAAGTTGTCCTCTTCATCAGTACCGCCTTCTAGTACGTCATCCTCTTCATCAGTACCGCCTTCTAGTACCAAGTCGTCCTCTTCATCAGTACCGCCTTCTAGTACCAAGTCGTCCTCTTCATCAGTACCGTCTTCTAGTACCAAGTCGTCCTGTTTATCAGTACCGCCTACTATTACCAAGTCGTCCTCTTCATCAGTCCCGCCTTCTAGTACCAAGTCGTCCTCTTCATCAGTACCGCCAACTAGTACCAAGTCGTCCTCTTCATCAATACCACCTTGTAGTACCAAGTCGTCCTCTTCATCAGTACCGCCAACTAGTACCAAGTCGTCCTCTTCATCAGTACCACCTTCTAGTACCAAGTCGTCCTCTTCGTCAGTACCGCCCTCTAGTACCAAGTTGTCCTCTTCATCAGTACCGCCTTCTAGTACCAAGTCGTCCTCTTCATCAGTACCGCCTTCTAGTACCAAGTCGTCCTCTTCATCAGTACCGCCTACTAGTACTAAGTCGTCCTCTTCATCAGTACCGCCTTCTAGTACCAAGTCGTCCTCTTCATCAGTACCACCTTCTAGTACGTCATCCTCTTCATCAGTATCTCCTTCTAGAACGTCATCCTCTTCATCAGTACTGCCTTCTAGTACCAAGTCGTCCTCTTCACCAGTACCGCCTACTAGTACCAAGTCGTCCTCTTCATCAGTACCGCCGTCTAGTACCAAGTCGTCCTCTTCATCAGTACCACCTTCTAGTACCAAGTCGTCCTCTTCATCAGTACCACCTTCTAGTACCAAGTCGTCCTCTTCATCAATACCGCCAACTTGTACCAAGTCATGCTCTTCATCAGTACCGTCTTCTAGTGCCAAGTCGTCCTGGTCATCAGTACCACCTTCTGGGACCAAGTTGTCCTCTTCATCAGTACCGCCTTCTAGTTCTTCATCCTCTGCATCAGTCCCGCCTTCTAGTACCAAGTCATCCTCTTCATCAGTACCGCATTCTAGAACGTCATCCTCTTCATCAGTACGGTCTTCTAGTGCCAAGTCGTCCTGGTCATCAGTAACGCCTTGTGGGACCAAGTCGTCCTCTTCATCAGTACCATCTTCTAGTACCAAGTCGTCCTCTTCATCAGTACCGCCTACTAGTACCAAGTCGTCCTCTTCATCAGTACCGCCTTCTAGTACCAAGTCGTCCTCTTCATCAGTACTTTTTTCTCTAGTACCAAGTCGTCCTCTTCATCAGTACCGCCTTCTAGTACCAAGTCGTCCTCTTCATCAGTACTGTCTTCTAGAACCAAGTCATCCTCCTCATCAGAACCGTCTTCTAGTACCAAGTCGTCCTGTTCATCAGTACCCTCTTCTAGTACCAAGTCGTCCTCTTCATCAGTACCGTCTTCTAGTACCAGTCATCCTCTTCATCAGTACCGCCTTCTAGTATATCATCCTCTTCATCAGTACTGCCTTCTAATATATCATCCTCTTCATCAGTACCGCCTTCTAGTATATAATCCTCTTCATCAGTAACGCCTTCTAGTACGTCATCCTCTTCATCAGTATCGCCTTCTAGAACGTCATCCTCTTCATCAGTACTGCCTTCTGGTACCAAGTCGTCCTCTTCACCAGTACCGCCTACTAGTACCAAGTCGTCCTCTTCATCAGTACAGCCGTCTAGTACCAAGTCGTCCTCTTCATCAGTACCACCTTCTAGTACCAAGTCGTCCTCTTCATCAGTACCACCTTCTAGTACCAAGTCGTCCTCTTCATCAATACCGCCAACTTGTACCAAGTCATGCTCTTCATCAGTATCGTCTTCTAGTGCCAAGTCGTCCTGGTCATCAGTACCGCCTTCTGGGACCAAGTTGTCCTCTTTATCAGTACCGCCTTCTAGTTCTTCATCCTCTGCCTCAGTCCCGCCTTCTAGTACCAAGTCATCCTCTTCATCAGTACCGCATTCTAGAACGTCATCCTCTTCATCAGTACGGTCTTCTAGTGCCAAGTCGTCCTGGTCATCAGTAACGCCTTGTGGGACCAAGTGGTCCTCTTCATCAGTACCATCTACTAGTCCCAAGTCGTCCTCTTCATCAATACCGCCTACTAGTACCAAGTCGTCCTCTTCATCAGTACCGCCTTCTAGTACCAAGTCGTCCTCTTCATCAGTACTTTTTTCTCTAGTACCAAGTCGTCCTCTTCATCAGTACCGCCTTCTAGTACCAAGTCGTCCTCTTCATCAGTACCACCTTCTTGAACCAAGTCGTCCTCTTCATCAGTACCGCCCTCTAGTACCAAGTTGTCCTCTTCATCAGTACCGCCTTCTAGTACGTCATCCTCTTCATCAGTACCGCCTTCTAGTACCAAGTCGTCCTCTTCATCAGTACCGCCTACTAGTACTACGTCGTCCTCTTCATCAGTACCGCCTTCTAGTACCAAGTCGTCCTCTTCATCAGTACCACTTTCTAGTACGTCATCCTCTTCATCAGTATCGCCTTCTAGAACGTCATCCTCTTCATCAGTACTGCCTTCTAGTACCAAGTCGTCCTCTTCACCAGTACCGCCTACTAGTACCAAGTCGTCCTCTTCATCAGTACCGCCGTCTAGTACCAAGTCGTCCTCTTCATCAGTACCACCTTCTAGTACCAAGTCGTCCTCTTCATCAGTACAACCTTCTAGTACCAAGTCGTCCTCTTCATCAATACCGCCAACTTGTACCAAGTCATGCTCTTCATCAGTACCGTCTTCTAGTGCCAAGTCGTCCTGGTCATCAGTACCGCCTTCTGGGACCAAGTTGTCCTCTTCATCAGTACCGCCTTCTAGTTCTTCATCCTCTGCATCAGTCCCGCCTTCTAGTACCAAGTCATCCTCTTCATCAGTACCGCATTCTAGAACGTCATCCTCTTCATCAGTACGGTCTTCTAGTGCCAAGTCGTCCTGGTCATCAGTAACGCCTTGTGGGACCAAGTCGTCCTCTTCATCATTACCATCTTCTAGTACCAAGTCGTCCTCTTCATCAGTACCGCCTACTAGTACCAAGTCGTCCTCTTCATCAGTACCGCCTTCTAGTACCAAGTCGTCCTCTTCATCAGTACTTTTTTCTCTAGTACCAAGTCGTCCTCTTCATCAGTACCGCCTTCTAGTACCAAGTCGTCCTCTTCATCAGTACTGTCTTCTAGAACCAAGTCATCCTCCTCATCAGAACCGTCTTCTAGTACCAAGTAGTCCTGTTCATCAGTACCCTCTTCTAGTACCAAGTCGTCCTCTTCATCAGTACCGTCTTCTAGTACCAAGTCATCCTCTTCATCAGTACCGCCTTCTAGTATATCATCCTCTTCATCAGTACTGCCTTCTAATATATCATCCTCTTCATCAGTACCGCCTTCTAGTATATAATCCTCTTCATCAGTACCGCCTTCTAGTACCAAGTCGTCCTCTTCATCCGTACCGTCTTCTAGTACCAAGTCGTCCTCTTCATCAGTACCGCCTTCTGGTACCAAGTCGTCTTCTTCATCAGTACGGCCTTCTAGTACCAAGTTGTCCTCTTCATCAGTACCACCTACTAGTACCAAGTCGTCCTCTTCATCAGTACCGCCTTCTAGTACCAAGTCATCCTCTTTATCAGTACCGTCTTCTAGTACCAAGTCGTCCTCTTCATCAGTACCGCCTTCTAGTATATCATCCTCATCATCAGTACCGCCTTCTGGTACCAAGTTGTCTTCTTCATCAGTACGGCCTTCGAGTACCAAGTCGTCCTCTTCATCAGTACCACCTACTAGTACCAAGTCGTCCTCTTCATCAGTACCGCCAACTAGTACCAAGTCGTCCTCTTCATCAGTACCACCTTCTAGTACCAAGTCGTCCTCTTCGTCAGTACCGCCCTCTAGTACCAAGTTGTCCTCTTCATCAGTATCTCCTTCTAGAACGTCATCCTCTTCATCAGTACTGCCTTCTAGTACCAAGTCGTCCTCTTCACCAGTACCGCCTACTAGTACCAAGTCGTCCTCTTCATCAGTACCGCCGTCTAGTACCAAGTCGTCCTCTTCATCAGTACCACCTTCTAGTACCAAGTCGTCCTTGTCATCAGTACCACCTTCTAGTACCAAGTCGTCCTCTTCATCAGTTCCTCCTTCTAGTACCAAGTCGTCCTCTTCATCAGTACCGCCTTCTAGTACCAAGTCGTCCTCTTCATCAGTACCGCCTTCTAGTACCAAGTCGTCCTCTTCATCAGTACCGCCTTCTAGTACCAAGTCGTCCTCTTCATCAGTACTGTCTTCTAGTACCAAGTCATCCTCCTCATCAGTACCGTCTTCTAGTACCAAGTCGTCCTCTTCATCAGTACCACCTTCTAGTACCAAGTCGTCCTCTTCATCAGTACCGCCCTCTAGTACCAAGTTGTCCTCTTCATCAGTACCGCCTTCTAGTACGTCATCCTCTTCATCAGTACCGCCTTCTAGTACCAAGTCGTCCTCTTCATCAGTACCGCCTTCTAGTACCAAGTCGTCCTCTTCATCAGTACCGTCTTCTAGTACCAAGTCGTCCTCTTTATCAGTACCGCCTACTATTACCAAGTCGTCCTCTTCATCAGTCCCGCCTTCTAGTACCAAGTCGTCCTCTTCATCAGTACCGCCAACTAGTACCAAGTCGTCCTCTTCATCAATACCAACCTTGTAGTACCAAGTCGTCCTCTTCATCAGTACCGCCAACTAGTACCAAGTCGTCCTCTTCATCAGTACCACCTTCTAGTACCAAGTCGTCCTCTTCGTCAGTACCGCCCTCTAGTACCAAGTTGTCCTCTTCATCAGTACCGCCTTCTAGTACCAAGTCGTCCTCTTCATCAGTACCGCCTTCTAGTACCAAGTCGTCCTCTTCATCAGTACCGCCTACTAGTACTAAGTCGTCCTCTTCATCAGTACCGCCTTCTAGTACCAAGTCGTCCTCTTCATCAGTACCACCTTCTAGTACGTCATCCTCTTCATCAGTATCTCCTTCTAGAACGTCATCCTCTTCATCAGTACTGCCTTCTAGTACCAAGTCGTCCTCTTCACCAGTACCGCCTACTAGTACCAAGTCGTCCTCTTCATCAGTACCGCCGTCTAGTACCAAGTCGTCCTCTTCATCAGTACCACCTTCTAGTACCAAGTCGTCCTCTTCATCAGTACCACCTTCTAGTACCAAGTCGTCCTCTTCATCAATACCGCCAACTTGTACCAAGTCATGCTCTTCATCAGTACCGTCTTCTAGTGCCAAGTCGTCCTGGTCATCAGTACCACCTTCTGGGACCAAGTTGTCCTCTTCATCAGTACCGCCTTCTAGTTCTTCATCCTCTGCATCAGTCCCGCCTTCTAGTACCAAGTCATCCTCTTCATCAGTACCGCATTCTAGAACGTCATCCTCTTCATCAGTACGGTCTTCTTGTGCCAAGTCGTCCTGGTCATCAGTAACGCCTTGTGGGACCAAGTCGTCCTCTTCATCAGTACCATCTTCTAGTACCAAGTCGTCCTCTTCATCAGTACCGCCTACTAGTACCAAGTCGTCCTCTTCATCAGTACCGCCTTCTAGTACCAAGTCGTCCTCTTCATCAGTACTTTTTTCTCTAGTACCAAGTCGTGCTCTTCATCAGTACCGCCTTCTAGTACCAAGTCGTCCTCTTCATCAGTACTGTCTTCTAGAACCAAGTCATCCTCCTCATCAGAACCGTCTTCTAGTACCAAGTCGTCCTGTTCATCAGTACCCTCTTCTAGTACCAAGTCGTCCTCTTCATCAGTACCGTCTTCTAGTACCAGTCATCCTCTTCATCAGTACCGCCTTCTAGTATATCATCCTCTTCATCAGTACTGCCTTCTAATATATCATCCTCTTCATCAGTACCGCCTTCTAGTATATAATCCTCTTCATCAGTAACGCCTTCTAGTACGTCATCCTCTTCATCAGTATCGCCTTCTAGAACGTCATCCTCTTCATCAGTACTGCCTTCTGGTACCAAGTCGTCCTCTTCACCAGTACCGCCTACTAGTACCAAGTCGTCCTCTTCATCAGTACAGCCGTCTAGTACCAAGTCGTCCTCTTCATCAGTACCACCTTCTAGTACCAAGTCGTCCTCTTCATCAGTACCACCTTCTAGTACCAAGTCGTCCTCTTCATCAATACCGCCAACTTGTACCAAGTCATGCTCTTCATCAGTATCGTCTTCTAGTGCCAAGTCGTCCTGGTCATCAGTACCGCCTTCTGGGACCAAGTTGTCCTCTTCATCAGTACCGCCTTCTAGTTCTTCATCCTCTGCCTCAGTCCCGCCTTCTAGTACCAAGTCATCCTCTTCATCAGTACCGCATTCTAGAACGTCATCCTCTTCATCAGTACGGTCTTCTAGTGCCAAGTCGTCCTGGTCATCAGTAACGCCTTGTGGGACCAAGTCGTCCTCTTCATCAGTACCATCTACTAGTACCAAGTCGTCCTCTTCATCAATACCGCCTACTAGTACCAAGTCGTCCTCTTCATCAGTACCGCCTTCTAGTACCAAGTCGTCCTCTTCATCAGTACTTTTTTCTCTAGTACCAAGTCGTCCTCTTCATCAGTACCGCCTTCTAGTACCAAGTCGTCCTCTTCATCAGTACCACCTTCTTGAACCAAGTCGTCCTCTTCATCAGTACCGCCCTCTAGTACCAAGTTGTCCTCTTCATCAGTACCGCCTTCTAGTACGTCATCCTCTTCATCAGTACCGCCTTCTAGTACCAAGTCGTCCTCTTCATCAGTACCGCCTACTAGTACTACGTCGTCCTCTTCATCAGTACCGCCTTCTAGTACCAAGTCGTCCTCTTCATCAGTACCACTTTCTAGTACGTCATCCTCTTCATCAGTATCGCCTTCTAGAACGTCATCCTCTTCATCAGTACTGCCTTCTAGTACCAAGTCGTCCTCTTCACCAGTACCGCCTACTAGTACCAAGTCGTCCTCTTCATCAGTACCGCCGTCTAGTACCAAGTCGTCCTCTTCATCAGTACCACCTTCTAGTACCAAGTCGTCCTCTTCATCAGTACAACCTTCTAGTACCAAGTCGTCCTCTTCATCAATACCGCCAACTTGTACCAAGTCATGCTCTTCATCAGTACCGTCTTCTAGTGCCAAGTCGTCCTGGTCATCAGTACCGCCTTCTGGGACCAAGTTGTCCTCTTCATCAGTACCGCCTTCTAGTTCTTCATCCTCTGCATCAGTCCCGCCTTCTAGTACCAAGTCATCCTCTTCATCAGTACCGCATTCTAGAACGTCATCCTCTTCATCAGTACGGTCTTCTAGTGCCAAGTCGTCCTGGTCATCAGTAACGCCTTGTGGGACCAAGTCGTCCTCTTCATCATTACCATCTTCTAGTACCAAGTCGTCCTCTTCATCAGTACCGCCTACTAGTACCAAGTCGTCCTCTTCATAAGTACCGCCTTCTAGTACCAAGTCGTCCTCTTCATCAGTACTTTTTTCTCTAGTACCAAGTCGTCCTCTTCATCAGTACCGCCTTCTAGTACCAAGTCGTCCTCTTCATCAGTACTGTCTTCTAGAACCAAGTCATCCTCCTCATCAGAACCGTCTTCTAGTACCAAGTAGTCCATTTCATCAGTACCCTCTTCTAGTACCAAGTCGTCCTCTTCATCAGTACCGTCTTCTAGTACCAAGTCATCCTCTTCATCAGTACCGCCTTCTAGTATATCATCCTCTTCATCAGTACTGCCTTCTAATATATCATCCTCTTCATCAGTACCGCCTTCTAGTATATAATCCTCTTCATCAGTACCGCCTTCTAGTACCAAGTCGTCCTCTTCATCCGTACCGTCTTCTAGTACCAAGTCGTCCTCTTCATCAGTACCGCCTTCTGGTACCAAGTCGTCTTCTTCATCAGTACGGCCTTCTAGTACCAAGTTGTCCTCTTCATCAGTACCACCTACTAGTACCAAGTCGTCCTCTTCATCAGTACCGCCTTCTAGTACCAAGTCATCCTCTTTATCAGTACCGTCTTCTAGTACCAAGTCGTCCTCTTCATCAGTACCGCCTTCTAGTATATCATCCTCTTCATCAGTACCGCCTTCTGGTACCAAGTTGTCTTCTTCATCAGTACGGCCTTCTAGTACCAAGTCGTCCTCTTCATCAGTACCACCTACTAGTACCAAGTCGTCCTCTTCATCAGTACCGCCAACTAGTACCAAGTCGTCCTCTTCATCAGTACCACCTTCTAGTACCAAGTCGTCCTCTTCGTCAGTACCGCCCTCTAGTACCAAGTTGTCCTCTTCATCAGTATCTCCTTCTAGAACGTCATCCTCTTCATCAGTACTGCCTTCTAGTACCAAGTCGTCCTCTTCACCAGTACCGCCTACTAGTACCAAGTCGTCCTCTTCATCAGTACCGCCGTCTAGTACCAAGTCGTCCTCTTCATCAGTACCACCTTCTAGTACCAAGTCGTCCTCTTCATCAGTACCACCTTCTAGTACCAAGTCGTCCTCTTCATCAATACCGCCAACTTGTACCAAGTCATGCTCTTCATTAGTACCGTCTTCTAGTGCCAAGTCGTCCTGGTCATCAGTACCACCTTCTGGGACCAAGTTGTCTTCTTCATCAGTACCGCCTTCTTGTTCTTCATCCTCTGCATCAGTCCCGCCTTCTAGTACCAAGTCGTCCTCTTCATCAGTACCGCATTCTAGAACGTCATCCTCTTCATCAGTACGGTCTTCTAGTGCCAAGTCGTCCTGGTCATCAGTAACGCCTTGTGGGACCAAGTCGTCCTCTTCATCAGTACCATCTTCTAGTACCAAGTCGTCCACTTCATCAGTACCGCCTACTAGTACCAAGTCGTCCTCTTCATCAGTACCGCCTTCTAGTACCAAGTCGTCCTCTTCATCAGTACTTTTTTCTCTAGTACCAAGTCGTCCTCTTCATCAGTACCGCCTTCTAGTACCAAGTCGTCCTCTTCATCAGTACTGTCTTGTAGAACCAAGTCATCCTCCTCATCAGAACCGTCTTCTAGTACCAAGTCGTCCTGTTCATCAGTATCCTCTTCTAGTACCAAGTCGTCCTCTTCATCAGTACCGTCTTCTAGTACCAAGTCATCCTCTTCATCAGTACCGCCATCTAGTATATCATCCTCTTCATCAGTACTGCCTTCTAATATATCATCCTCTTCATCAGTACCGCCTTCTAGTATATAATCCTCTTCATCAGTACCGCTTTCTAGTACGTCATCCTCTTCATCAGTATCGCCTTCTAGAACGTCATCCTCTTCATCAGTACTGCCTTCTGGTACCAAGTCGTCCTCTTCACCAGTACCGCCTACTAGTACCAAGTCGTCCTCTTCATCAGTACCGCCGTCTAGTACCAAGTCGTCCTCTTCATCAGTACCACCTTCTAGTACCAAGTCGTCCTCTTCATCAGTACCACCTTCTAGTACCAAGTCGTCCTCTTCATCAATACCGCCAACTTGTACCAAGTCATGCTCTTCATCAGTATCGTCTTCTAGTGCCAAGTCGTCCTGGTCATCAGTACCGCCTTCTGGGACCAAGTTGTCCTCTTCATCAGTACCGCCTTCTAGTTCTTCATCCTCTGCATCAGTCCCGCCTTCTAGTACCAAGTCATCCTCTTCATCAGTACCGCATTCTAGAACGCCATCCTCTTCATCAGTACGGTCTTCTAGTGCCAAGTCGTCCTGGTCATCAGTAACGCCTAGTGGGACCAAGTCGTCCTCTTCATCAGTACCATCTACTAGTACCAAGTCGTCCTCTTCATCAGTACCGCCTACTAGTACCAAGTCGTCCTCTTCATCAGTACCGCCTTCTAGTACCAAGTCGTCCTCTTCATCAGTACTTTTTTCTCTAGTACCAAGTCGTCCTCTTCATCAGTACCGCCTTCTAGTACCAAGTCGTCCTCTTCATCAGTACCACCTTCTTGTACCAAGTCGTCCTCTTCATCAGTACAGCCCTCTAGTACCAAGTTGTCCTCTTCATCAGTACCGCCTTCTAGTACGTCATCCTCTTCATCAGTACCGCCTTCTAGTACCAAGTCGTCCTCTTCATCAGTACCGCCTACTAGTACTAAGTCGTCCTCTTCATCAGTACCGCCTTCTAGTACCAAGTCGTCCTGTTCATCAGTACCACTTTCTAGTACGTCATCCTCTTCATCAGTATCGCCTTCTAGAACGTCATCCTCTTCATCAGTACTGCCTTCTAGTACCAAGTCGTCCTCTTCACCAGTACCGCCTACTAGTACCAAGTCGTCCTCTTCATCAGTACCGCCGTCTAGTACCAAGTCGTCCTCTTCATCAGTACCACCTTCTAGTACCAAGTCGTCCTCTTCATCAGTACCACCTTCTAGTACCAAGTCGTCCTCTTCATCAATACCGCCAACTTGTACCAAGTCATGCTCTTCATCAGTACCGTCTTCTAGTGCCAAGTCGTCCTGGTCATCAGTACCGCCTTCTGGGACCAAGTTGTCCTCTTCATCAGTACCGCCTTCTAGTTCTTCATCCTCTGCATCAGTCCCGCCTTCTAGTACCAAGTCATCCTCTTCATCAGTACCGCATTCTAGAACGTCATCCTCTTCATCAGTACGGTCTTCTAGTGCCAAGTCGTCCTGGTCATCAGTAACGCCTTGTGGGACCAAGTCGTCCTCTTCATCATTACCATCTTCTAGTACCAAGTCGTCCTCTTCATCAGTACCGCCTACTAGTACCAAGTCGTCCTCTTCATCAGTACAGCCTTCTAGTACCAAGTCGTCCTCTTCATCAGTACTTTTTTCTCTAGTACCAAGTCGTCCTCTTCATCAGTACCGCCTTCTAGTACCAAGTCGTCCTCTTCATCAGTACTGTCTTCAAGAACCAAGTCATCCTCCTCATCAGAACCGTCTTCTAGTACCAAGTCGTCCTGTTCATCAGTACCCTCTTCTAGTACCAAGTCGTCCTCTTCATCAGTACCGTCTTCTAGTACCAAGTCATCCTCTTCATCAGTACCGCCTTCTAGTATATCATCCTCTTCATCAGTACTGCCTTCTAATATATCATCCTCTTCATCAGTACCGCCTTCTAGTATATAATCCTCTTCATCAGTACCGCCTTCTAGTACCAAGTCGTCCTCTTCATCCGTACCGTCTTCTAGTACCAAGTCGTCCTCTTCATCAGTACCGCCTTCTGGTACCAAGTCGTCTTCTTCATCAGTACCACCTTCTAGTACGTCATCCTCTTCATCAGTACCGCCTTCTAGAACGTCATCCTCTTCATCAGTACTGCCTTCTAGTACCAAGTCGTCCTCTTCACCAGTACCGCCTACTAGTACCAAGTCGTCCCCTTCATCAGTACCGCCTTCTAGTACCAAGTCGTCTTCTTCATCAGTACCACCTTCTAGTACCAAGTCGTCCTCTTCATCAGTACCACCTTCTAGTACCAAGTCGTCCTCTTCATCAATACCGCCAACTTGTACCAAGTCATGCTCTTCATCAGTACCGTCTTCTAGTGCCAAGTCGTCCTGGTCATCAGTACCGCCTTCTGGGACCAATCTGTCCTCTTCATCAGTACCGCCTTCTAGTTCTTCATCCTCTGCATCAGTACCGCCTTCTAGTACCAAGTCATCCTCTTCATCAGTACCGCATTCTGGTACCTAGTCGTCCTCTTCATCAGTACCACATTCTAGTACCAAGTCATCCTCTTCATCAGTACGGTCTTCTAGTGCTAAGTCGTCCTGGTCATCAGTACCGCCTTCTAGTACCATGTCGTCCTCTTCATCAGTACGGTCTTCTAGTACCAAGTCGTCCTCTTCATCAGTACCGCCTTCTAGTACCAAGTTTTCCTCTTCATCAGTACCATCTTGTAGTACCAAGTCGTACTCTTCATCAGTACCGCCAACTAGTACCAAGTCGTCCTCTTCATCAGTACCACCTTCTAGTACCAAGTCGTCCTCTTCATCAGTACCGCCCTCTAGTACCAAGTTGTCCTCTTCATCAGTACCGCCTTCTAGTACCAAGTCGTCCCCTTCATCAGTACCGCCTACTAGTAACAAGTTGTCCTCTTCATCAGTACCGCCTACTAGTACCAAGTCGTCTTCTTTATCAGTACCACCTACTAGTTTCAAGTCGTCCTCTTCATCAGTACCGCCTTCTAGTACCAAGTCGTCCTCTTCATCAGTACTTTTTTCTCTAGTACCAAGTCGTCCTATTCATCAGTACCGCCTTCTAGTACCAAGTCGTCCTCTTCATCAGTACTGTCTTCTAGTACCATGTCATCCACCTCATCAGTACCGTCTTCTAGTACCAAATCGTCCCTTTTTCATCAGTACCGTCTTCAAGTACCAAGTCGTCCTCTTCATCAGTACCGTCTTCTAGTACCAAGTCGTCCTCTTCATCAGTACCGCCTTCTAGTATATCATCCTCTTCATCAGTACTGCCTTCTAATATATCATCCTCTTCATCAGTACCGCCTTCTAGTATATCATCCTCTTCATCAGTACCGCCTTCTAGTACCAAGTCGTCCTCTTCATCCGTACCGTCTTCTAGTACCAAGACGTCCTCTTCATCAGTACCGCCTTCTAGTACCAAGTCGTCCTCTTCATCAGTACGGCCTTCTAGTACCAAGTCGTCCTCTTCATCAGTACCACCTACTAGTACCAAGTCGTCCTCTTCATCAGTACCACCTTCTAGTACCAAGTCGTCCTCTTTATCAGTACCGCCTTCTAGTACCAAGTCGTCCTCTTCATCCGTACCGTCTTCTAGTACCAAGACGTCCTCTTCATCAGTACCGCCTTCTAGTACCAAGTCATCCTCTTCATCAGTACCGTCTTCTTGTACCAAGTTGTCCTCTTCATCAGTACCGCCTACTAGTACCAAGTCGTCTTCTTTATCAGTACCACCTACTAGTATCAAGTCGTCCTCTTCATCAGTACCGCCTTCTAGTACCATGTCGTCCTCTTCATCCGTACCGTCTTCTAGTACCAAGTCGTCCTCATCATCAGTACCGCCTTCTAGTACCAAGTCATCCTCTTCATCAGTTCCGTCTTCTAGTACCAAGTAGTCCTCTTCATCAGTACTGCCTACTAGTACCAAGTCGTCCTCTTCATCAGTACCCCTTTCTATTACCGAGGCGTCCTCTTCATCAGTACCGCCTTCTAGTACCAAGTCGTCCTCTTCATCAGTACTGCCTTCTAGTACGTCATCCTCTTCATCAGTACCGCCTTCTAGTACCAAGTCGTCCTCTTCATCAGTACCGCCTACTAGTACCAAGTCGTCCTCTTCATCAGTACCGCCTTCTAGTATCAAGTCATCCTCTTCATCAGTACCACCTTCTAGAACGTCATCCTCTTCATCAGTACTGCCTTCTAGTACCAAGTCGTCCCCTTCACCAGTACCGCCTACTAGTACCAAGTCGTCCTCTTCATCAGTACCGCCTTCTAGTACCAAGTCGTCCTCTTCATCAGTACCACCTTCTAGTACCAAGTCGTCCTCTTCATCAGTACCACCTTCTAGTACCAAGTCGTCCTCTTCATCAATACCGCCAACATGTACCAAGTCATGCTCTTCATCAGTACCGTCTTCTAGTGCCAAGTCGTCCTGGTCATCAGTACCGCCTTCTGGGACCAAGTTGTCCTCTTCATCAGTACCGCCTTCTAGTTCTTCATCCTCTGCATCAGTACCGCCTTCTAGTATCAAGTCGTCCTCTTCATCAGTACCGCCTTCTAGTACCAAGTCGTCTTCTTCATCAGTACCACCTTCTAGTACCAAGTCGTCCTCTTCATCAGTACCACCTTCTAGTACCAAGTCGTCCTCTTCATCAATACCGCCAACTTGTACCAAGTCATGCTCTTCATCAGTACCGTCTTCTAGTGCCAAGTCGTCCTCTTCATCAGTACCGCCTTCTAGTTCTTCATCCTCTGCATCAGTACCGCCTTCTAGTACCAAGTCATCCTCTTCATCAGTACCGCATTCTGGTACCTAGTCGTCCTCTTCATCAGTACCACATTCTAGTACCAAGTCATCCTCTTCATCAGTACGGTCTTCTAGTGCTAAGTCGTCCTGGTCATCAGTACCGCCTTCTAGTACCATGTCGTCCTCTTCATCAGTACGGTCTTCTAGTACCAAGTCGTCCTCTTCATCAGTACCGCCTTCTAGTACCAAGTTTTCCTCTTCATCAGTACCATCTTGTAGTACCAAGTCGTACTCTTCATCAGTACCGCCAACTAGTACGAAGTCGTCCTCTTCATCAGTACCACCTTCTAGTACCAAGTCGTCCTCTTCATCAGTACCGCCCTCTAGTACCAAGTTGTCCTCTTCATCAGTACCGCCTTCTAGTACCAAGTCGTCCCCTTCATCAGTACCGCCTACTAGTAACAAGTTGTCCTCTTCATCAGTACCGCCTACTAGTACCAAGTCGTCTTCTTTATCAGTACCACCTACTAGTATCAAGTCGTCCTCTTCATCAGTACCGCCTTCTAGTACCAAGTCGTCCTCTTCATCAGTACTTTTTTCTCTAGTACCAAGTCGTCCTATTCATCAGTACCGCCTTCTAGTACCAAGTCGTCCTCTTCATCAGTACTGTCTTCTAGTACCATGTCATCCACCTCATCAGTACCGTCTTCTAGTACCAAATCGTCCCTTTTTCATCAGTACCGTCTTCAAGGACCAAGTCGTCCTCTTCATCAGTACCGTCTTCTAGTACCAAGTCGTCCTCTTCATCAGTACCGCCTTCTAGTATATCATCCTGTTCATCAGTACTGCCTTCTAATATATCATCCTCTTCATCAGTACCGCCTTCTAGTATATCATCCTCTTCATCAGTACCGCCTTCTAGTACCAAGTCGTCCTCTTCATCCGTACCGTCTTCTAGTACCAAGACGTCCTCTTCATCAGTACCGCCTTCTAGTACCAAGTAGTCCTCTTCATCAGTACGGCCTTCTAGTACCAAGTCGTCCTCTTCATCAGTACCACCTACTAGTACCAAGTTGTCCTCTTCATCAGTACCGCCTACTAGTACCAAGTCGTCTTCTTTATCAGTACCACCTACTAGTATCAAGTCGTCCTCTTCATCAGTACCGCCTTCTAGTACCATGTCGTCCTCTTCATCCGTACCGTCTTCTAGTACCAAGTCGTCCTCATCATCAGTACCGCCTTCTAGTACCAAGTCATCCTCTTCATCAGTTCCGTCTTCTAGTACCAAGTAGTCCTCTTCATCAGTACCGCCTACTAGTACCAAGTCGTCCTCTTCATCAGTACTGCCTTCTAGTACGTCATCCTCTTCATCAGTACCGCCTTCTAGTACCAAGTCGTCCTCTTCATCAGTACCGCCTACTAGTACCAAGTCGTCCTCTTCATCAGTACCGCCTTCTAGTATCAAGTCGTCCTCTTCATCAGTACCACCTTCTAGAACGTCATCCTCTTCATCAGTACTGCCTTCTAGTACCAAGTCGTCCTCTTCACCAGTACCGCCTACTAGTACCAAGTCGTCCTCTTCATCAGTACCGCCTTCTAGTACCAAGTCGTCCTCTTCATCAGTACCACCTTCTAGTACCAAGTCGTCCTCTTCATCAGTACCGCCTTCTAGTACCAAGTCGTCCTCTTCATCAATACCGCCAACATGTACCAAGTCATGCTCTTCATCAGTACCGTCTTCTAGTGCCAAGTCGTCCTGGTCATCAGTACCGCCTTCTGGGACCAAGTTGTCCTCTTCATCAGTACCGCCTTCTAGTTCTTCATCCTCTGCATCAGTACCGCCTTCTAGTATCAAGTCGTCCTCTTCATCAGTACCGCCTTCTAGTACCAAGTCGTCCTCTTCATCAGTACGGTCGTCTAGTGCCAAGTCGTCCTGGTCATCAGTAACGCCTTGTGGGACCAAGTCGTCCTCTTCATCAGTACCGCCTTCTAGTATCAATTCGTCCTCGTCATCAGTACCACCTTCTAGTACCAAGTCGTCCTCTTCATCAGTACCATCTTCTAGTACCAAGTCGTCCTCTTCATCAGTACCACCTACTAGTACCAAGTCGTCCTCTTCATCAGTACCACCTTCTAGTACCAAGTCGTCCTCTTCATCAGTACCGCCTTCTAGTACCAAGTCATCCTCTTCATCAGTACCGCCAACTAGCACCAAGTCGTCCTCTTCATCAGTACCACCTTCTAGTACCAAGTCTTCCTCTTCATCAGTACCGCCTTCTAGTAACAAGTTGTCCTCTTCATCAGTACCGCCTTCTAGTACCAAGTCGTCCTCTTCATCAGTACCGTCTTCTTGTACCAAGTTGTCCTCTTCATCAGTACCGCCTACTAGTACCAAGTCGTCTTCTTTATCAGTACCACCTACTAGTATCAAGTCGTCCTCTTCATCAGTACCGCCTTCTAGTACCATGTCGTCCTCTTCATCCGTACCGTCTTCTAGTACCAAGTCGTCCTCTTCATCAGTACCGCCTTCTAGTACCAAGTCATCCTCTTCATCAGTACCGTCTTCTAGTACCAAGTAGTCCTCTTCATCAGTACCGCCTACTAGTACCAAGTCGTCCTCTTCATCAGTACCCCTTTCTATTACCGAGGCGTCCTCTTCATCAGTACCGCCTTCTAGTACCAAGTCGTCCTCTTCATCAGTACTGCCTTCTAGTACGTCATCCTCTTCATCAGTACCGCCATCTAGTACCAAGTCGTCCTCTTCATCAGTACCGCCTACTAGTACCAAGTCGTCCTCTTCATCAGTACCGCCCTCTAGTATCAAGTCGTCCTCTTCATCAGTACCACCTTCTAGTACGTCATCCTCTTCATCAGTACCGCCTTCTAGAACGTCATCCTCTTCATCAGTACTGCCTTCTAGTACCAAGTCGTCCTCTTCACCAGTACCGCCTACTAGTACCAAGTCGTCCTCTTTATCAGTACCGCCTTCTAGTACCAAGTCGTCCTCTTCATCAGTACCACCTTCTAGTACCAAGTCGTCCTCTTCATCAGTACCACCTTCTAGTACCAAGTCGTCCTCTTCATCAATACCGCCAACATGTACCAAGTCATGCTCTTCATCAGTACCGTCTTCTAGTGCCAAGTCGTCCTGGTCATCAGTACCGCCTTCTGGGACCAAGTTGTCCTCTTCATCAGTACCGCCTTCTAGTTCTTCATCCTCTGCATCAGTACCGCCTTCTAGTATCAAGTCGTCCTCTTCATCAGTACCACCTTCTAGTACCAAGTCATCCTCTTCATCAGTACCGCATTACAGTACCTAGTCGTCCTCTTCATCAGTACCGCCTTGTAGTATCAATTCGTCCTCGTCATCAGTACCACCTTCTAGTACCAAGTCGTCCTCTTCATCAGTACCATCTTCTAGTACCAAGTCGTCCTCTTCATCAGTACCACCTACTAGTACCAAGTCGTCCTCTTCATCAGTACCACCTTCTAGTACCAAGTCGTCCTCTTCATCAGTACCGCCTTCTAGTACCAAGTCATCCTCTTCATCAGTACCGCCAACTAGTACCAAGTCGTCATCTTTATCAGTACCGCCTACTAGTACCAAGTCGTCCTCTTCATCAGTACCGCCTTCTAGTATCAAGTCGTCCTCTTCATCAGTACCACCTTCTAGAACGTCATCCTCTTCATCAGTACTGCCTTCTAGTACCAAGTCGTCCTCTTCACCAGTACCGCCTACTAGTACCAAGTCGTCCTCTTCATCAGTACCGCCTTCTAGTACCAAGTCGTCCTCTTCATCAGTACCACCTTCTAGTACCAAGTCGTCCTCTTCATCAGTACCACCTTCTAGTACCAAGTCGTCCTCTTCATCAATACCGCCAACATGTACCAAGTCATGCTCTTCATCAGTACCGTCTTCTAGTGCCAAGTCGTCCTGGTCATCAGTACCGCCTTCTGGGACCAAGTTGTCCTCTTCATCAGTACCGCCTTCTAGTTCTTCATCCTCTGCATCAGTACCGCCTTCTAGTATCAAGTCGTCCTCTTCATCAGTACCGCCTTCTAGTACCAAGTCGTCCTCTTCATCAGTACGGTCGTCTAGTGCCAAGTCGTCCTGGTCATCAGTAACGCCTTGTGGGACCAAGTCGTCCTCTTCATCAGTACCGCCTTCTAGTATCAATTCGTCCTCGTCATCAGTACCACCTTCTAGTACCAAGTCGTCCTCTTCATCAGTACCATCTTCTAGTACCAAGTCGTCCTCTTCATCAGTACCACCTACTAGTACCAAGTCGTCCTCTTCATCAGTACCACCTTCTAGTACCAAGTCGTCCTCTTCATCAGGACCGCCTTCTAGTACCAAGTCATCCTCTTCATCAGTACCGCCAACTAGCAGCAAGTCGTCCTCTTCATCAGTACCACCTTCTAGTACCAAGTCGTCCTCTTCATCAGTACCGCCTTCTAGTAACAAGTTGTCCTCTTCATCAGTACCGCCTTCTAGTACCAAGTCGTCCTCTTCATCAGTACCGCATTCTGGTACCTAGTCGTCCTCTTCATCAGTACCACATTCTAGTACCAAGTCATCCTCTTCATCAGTACGGTCTTCTAGTGCTAAGTCGTCCTGGTCATCAGTACCGCCTTCTAGTACCATGTCGTCCTCTTCATCAGTACGGTCTTCTAGTACCAAGTCGTCCTCTTCATCAGTACCGCCTTCTAGTACCAAGTTTTCCTCTTCATCAGTACCATCTTGTAGTACCAAGTCGTACTCTTCATCAGTACCGCCAACTAGTACGAAGTCGTCCTCTTCATCAGTACCACCTTCTAGTACCAAGTCGTCCTCTTCATCAGTACCGCCCTCTAGTACCAAGTTGTCCTCTTCATCAGTACCGCCTTCTAGTACCAAGTCGTCCCCTTCATCAGTACCGCCTACTAGTAACAAGTTGTCCTCTTCATCAGTACCGCCTACTAGTACCAAGTCGTCTTCTTTATCAGTACCACCTACTAGTATCAAGTCGTCCTCTTCATCAGTACCGCCTTCTAGTACCAAGTCGTCCTCTTCATCAGTACTTTTTTCTCTAGTACCAAGTCGTCCTATTCATCAGTACCGCCTTCTAGTACCAAGTCGTCCTCTTCATCAGTACTGTCTTCTAGTACCATGTCATCCACCTCATCAGTACCGTCTTCTAGTACCAAATCGTCCCTTTTTCATCAGTACCGTCTTCAAGGACCAAGTCGTCCTCTTCATCAGTACCGTCTTCTAGTACCAAGTCATCCTCTTCATCAGTACCGCCTTCTAGTATATCATCCTCTTCATCAGTACTGCCTTCTAATATATCATCCTCTTCATCAGTACCGCCTTCTAGTATATCATCCTCTTCATCAGTACCGCCTTCTAGTACCAAGTCGTCCTCTTCATCCGTACCGTCTTCTAGTACCAAGACGTCCTCTTCATCAGTACCGCCTTCTAGTACCAAGTCGTCCTCTTCATCAGTACGGCCTTCTAGTACCAAGTCGTCCTCTTCATCAGTACCACCTACTAGTACCAAGTCGTCCTCTTCATCAGTACCACCTTCTAGTACCAAGTCGTCCTCTTTATCAGTACCGCCTTCTAGTACCAAGTCGTCCTCTTCATCCGTACCGTCTTCTAGTACCAAGACGTCCTCTTCATCAGTACCGCCTTCTAGTACCAAGTCGTCCTCTTCATCAGTACCGCCTTCTAGTACCAAGTCGTCCTCTTCATCAGTACCACCTTCTAGTACCAAGTCGTCCTCTTCATCAGTACCGCCTTCTAGTACCAAGTCGTCCTCTTCATCAATACCGCCAACATGTACCAAGTCATGCTCTTCATCAGTACCGTCTTCTAGTGCCAAGTCGTCCTGGTCATCAGTACCGCCTTCTGGGACCAAGTTGTCCTCTTCATCAGTACCGCCTTCTAGTTCTTCATCCTCTGCATCAGTACCGCCTTCTAGTATCAAGTCGTCCTCTTCATCAGTACCGCCTTCTAGTACCAAGTCGTCCTCTTCATCAGTACGGTCGTCTAGTGCCAAGTCGTCCTGGTCATCAGTAACGCCTTGTGGGACCAAGTCGTCCTCTTCATCAGTACCGCCTTCTAGTATCAATTCGTCCTCGTCATCAGTACCACCTTCTAGTACCAAGTCGTCCTCTTCATCAGTACCATCTTCTAGTACCAAGTCGTCCTCTTCATCAGTACCACCTACTAGTACCAAGTCGTCCTCTTCGTCAGTACCACCTTCTAGTACCAAGTCGTCCTCTTCATCAGTACCGCCTTCTAGTACCAAGTCATCCTCTTCATCAGTACCGCCAACTAGCACCAAGTCGTCCTCTTCATCAGTACCACCTTCTAGTACCAAGTCGTCCTCTTCATCAGTACCGCCTTCTAGTAACAAGTTGTCCTCTTCATCAGTACCGCCTTCTAGTACCAAGTCGTCCTCTTCATCAGTACCGTCTTCTTGTACCAAGTTGTCCTCTTCATCAGTACCGCCTACTAGTACCAAGTCGTTTTCTTTATCAGTACCACCTACTAGTATCAAGTCGTCCTCTTCATCAGTACCGCCTTCTAGTACCATGTCGTCCTCTTCATCCGTACCGTCTTCTAGTACCAAGTCGTCCTCTTCATCAGTACCGCCTTCTAGTACCAAGTCATCCTCTTCATCAGTACCGTCTTCTAGTACCAAGTAGTCCTCTTCATCAGTACCGCCTACTAGTACCAAGTCGTCCTCTTCATCAGTACCCCTTTCTATTACCGAGGCGTCCTCTTCATCAGTACCGCCTTCTAGTACCAAGTCGTCCTCTTCATCAGTACTGCCTTCTAGTACGTCATCCTCTTCATCAGTACCGCCATCTAGTACCAAGTCGTCCTCTTCATCAGTACCGCCTACTAGTACCAAGTCGTCCTCTTCATCAGTACCGCCCTCTAGTATCAAGTCGTCCTCTTCATCAGTACCACCTTCTAGTACGTCATCCTCTTCATCAGTACCGCCTTCTAGAACGTCATCCTCTTCATCAGTACTGCCTTCTAGTACCAAGTCGTCCTCTTCACCAGTACCGCCTACTAGTACCAAGTCGTCCTCTTTATCAGTACCGCCTTCTAGTACCAAGTCGTCCTCTTCATCAGTACCACCTTCTAGTACCAAGTCGTCCTCTTCATCAGTACCACCTTCTAGTACCAAGTCGTCTTCTTCATCAATACCGCCAACATGTACCAAGTCATGCTCTTCATCAGTACCGTCTTCTAGTGCCAAGTCGTCCTGGTCATCAGTACCGCCTTCTGGGACCAAGTTGTCCTCTTCATCAGTACCGCCTTCTAGTTCTTCATCCTCTGCATCAGTACCGCCTTCTAGTATCAAGTCGTCCTCTTCATCAGTACCACCTTCTAGTACCAAGTCATCCTCTTCATCAGTACCGCATTACAGTACCTAGTCGTCCTCTTCATCAGTACCGCCTTGTAGTATCAATTCGTCCTCGTCATCAGTACCACCTTCTAGTACCAAGTCGTCCTCTTCATCAGTACCATCTTCTAGTACCAAGTCGTCCTCTTCATCAGTACCACCTACTAGTACCAAGTCGTCCTCTTCATCAGTACCACCTTCTAGTACCAAGTCGTCCTCTTCATCAGTACCGCCTTCTAGTACCAAGTCATCCTCTTCATCAGTACCGCCAACTAGTACCAAGTCGTCCTCTTTATCAGTACCGCCTACTAGTACCAAGTCGTCCTCTTCATCAGTACCGCCTTCTAGTATCAAGTCGTCCTCTTCATCAGTACCACCTTCTAGAACGTCATCCTCTTCATCAGTACTGCCTTCTAGTACCAAGACGTCCTCTTCACCAGTACCGCCTACTAGTACCAAGTCGTCCTCTTCATCAGTACCGCCTTCTAGTACCAAGTCGTCCTCTTCATCAGTACCACCTTCTAGTACCAAGTCGTCCTCTTCATCAGTACCACCTTCTAGTACCAAGTCGTCCTCTTCATCAATACCGCCAACATGTACCAAGTCATGCTCTTCATCAGTACCGTCTTCTAGTGCCAAGTCGTCCTGGTCATCAGTACCGCCTTCTGGGACCAAGTTGTCCTCTTCATCAGTACCGCCTTCTAGTTCTTCATCCTCTGCATCAGTACCGCCTTCTAGTATCAAGTCGTCCTCTTCATCAGTACCGCCTTCTAGTACCAAGTCGTCCTCTTCATCAGTACGGTCGTCTAGTGCCAAGTCGTCCTGGTCATCAGTAACGCCTTGTGGGACCAAGTCGTCCTCTTCATCAGTACCGCCTTCTAGTATCAATTCGTCCTCGTCATCAGTACCACCTTCTGGTACCAAGTCGTCCTCTTCATCAGTACCATCTTCTAGTACCAAGTCGTCCTCTTCATCAGTACCACCTACTAGTACCAAGTCGTCCTCTTCGTCAGTACCACCTTCTAGTACCAAGTCGTCCTCTTCATCAGTACCGCCTTCTAGTACCAAGTCATCCTCTTCATCAGTACCGCCAACTAGCACCAAGTCGTCCTCTTCATCAGTACCACCTTCTAGTACCAAGTCGTCCTCTTCATCAGTACCGCCTTCTAGTAACAAGTTGTCCTCTTCATCAGTACCGCCTTCTAGTACCAAGTCGTCCTCTTCATCAGTACCGTCTTCTTGTACCAAGTTGTCCTCTTCATCAGTACCGCCTACTAGTACCAAGTCGTCTTCTTTATCAGTACCACCTACTAGTATCAAGTCGTCCTCTTCATCAGTACCGCCTTCTAGTACCATGTCGTCCTCTTCATCCGTACCGTCTTCTAGTACCAAGTCGTCCTCTTCATCAGTACCGCCTTCTAGTACCAAGTCATCCTCTTCATCAGTACCGTCTTCTAGTACCAAGTAGTCCTCTTCATCAGTACCGCCTACTAGTACCAAGTCGTCCTCTTCATCAGTACCCCTTTCTATTACCGAGGCGTCCTCTTCATCAGTACCGCCTTCTAGTACCAAGTCGTCCTCTTCATCAGTACTGCCTTCTAGTACGTCATCCTCTTCATCAGTACCGCCATCTAGTACCAAGTCGTCCTCTTCATCAGTACCGCCTACTAGTACCAAGTCGTCCTCTTCATCAGTACCGCCCTCTAGTATCAAGTCGTCCTCTTCATCAGTACCACCTTCTAGTACGTCATCCTCTTCATCAGTACCGCCTTCTAGAACGTCATCCTCTTCATCAGTACTGCCTTCTAGTACCAAGTCGTCCTCTTCACCAGTACCGCCTACTAGTACCAAGTCGTCCTCTTTATCAGTACCGCCTTCTAGTACCAAGTCGTCCTCTTCATCAGTACCACCTTCTAGTACCAAGTCGTCCTCTTCATCAGTACCACCTTCTAGTACCAAGTCGTCCTCTTCATCAATACCGCCAACATGTACCAAGTCATGCTCTTCATCAGTACCGTCTTCTAGTGCCAAGTCGTCCTGGTCATCAGTACCGCCTTCTGGGACCAAGTTGTCCTCTTCATCAGTACCGCCTTCTAGTTCTTCATCCTCTGCATCAGTACCGCCTTCTAGTATCAAGTCGTCCTCTTCATCAGTACCACCTTCTAGTACCAAGTCATCCTCTTCATCAGTACCGCATTACAGTACCTAGTCGTCCTCTTCATCAGTACCGCCTTGTAGTATCAATTCGTCCTCGTCATCAGTACCACCTTCTAGTACCAAGTCGTCCTCTTCATCAGTACCATCTTCTAGTACCAAGTCGTCCTCTTCATCAGTACCACCTACTAGTACCAAGTCGTCCTCTTCATCAGTACCACCTTCTAGTACCAAGTCGTCCTCTTCATCAGTACCGCCTTCTAGTACCAAGTCATCCTCTTCATCAGTACCGCCAACTAGTACCAAGTCGTCCTCTTTATCAGTACCGCCTACTAGTACCAAGTCGTCCTCTTCATCAGTACCGCCTTCTAGTATCAAGTCGTCCTCTTCATCAGTACCACCTTCTAGAACGTCATCCTCTTCATCAGTACTGCCTTCTAGTACCAAGTCGTCCTCTTCACCAGTACCGCCTACTAGTACCAAGTCGTCCTCTTCATCAGTACCGCCTTCTAGTACCAAGTCGTCCTCTTCATCAGTACCACCTTCTAGTACCAAGTCGTCCTCTTCATCAGTACCACCTTCTAGTACCAAGTCGTCCTCTTCATCAATACCGCCAACATGTACCAAGTCATGCTCTTCATCAGTACCGTCTTCTAGTGCCAAGTCGTCCTGGTCATCAGTACCGCCTTCTGGGACCAAGTTGTCCTCTTCATCAGTACCGCCTTCTAGTTCTTCATCCTCTGCATCAGTACCGCCTTCTAGTATCAAGTCGTCCTCTTCATCAGTACCGCCTTCTAGTACCAAGTCGTCCTCTTCATCAGTACGGTCGTCTAGTGCCAAGTCGTCCTGGTCATCAGTAACGCCTTGTGGGACCAAGTCGTCCTCTTCATCAGTACCGCCTTCTAGTATCAATTCGTCCTCGTCATCAGTACCACCTTCTAGTACCAAGTCGTCCTCTTCATCAGTACCATCTTCTAGTACCAAGTCGTCCTCTTCATCAGTACCACCTACTAGTACCAAGTCGTCCTCTTCATCAGTACCACCTTCTAGTACCAAGTCGTCCTCTTCATCAGTACCGCCTTCTAGTACCAAGTCATCCTCTTCATCAGTACCGCCAACTAGCACCAAGTCGTCCTCTTCATCAGTACCACCTTCTAGTACCAAGTCGTCCTCTTCATCAGTACCGCCTTCTAGTAACAAGTTGTCCTCTTCATCAGTACCGCCTTCTAGTACCAAGTCGTCCTCTTCATCAGTTCCGTCTTCTTGTACCAAGTTGTCCTCTTCATCAGTACCTCCTACTAGTACCAAGTCGTCTTCTTTATCAGTACCACCTACTAGTATCAAGTCGTCCTCTTCATCAGTACCGCCTTCTAGTACCATGTCGTCCTCTTCATCCGTACCGTCTTCTAGTACCAAGTCGTCCTCTTCATCAGTACCGCCTTCTAGTACCAAGTCATCCTCTTCATCAGTACCGTCTTCTAGTACCAAGTAGTCCTCTTCATCAGTACCGCCTACTAGTACCAAGTCGTCCTCTTCATCAGTACCCCTTTCTATTACCGAGGCGTCCTCTTCATCAGTACCGCCTTCTAGTACCAAGTCGTCCTCTTCATCAGTACTGCCTTCTAGTACGTCATCCTCTTCATCAGTACCGCCATCTAGTACCAAGTCGTCCTCTTCATCAGTACCGCCTACTAGTACCAAGTCGTCCTCTTCATCAGTACCGCCCTCTAGTATCAAGTCGTCCTCTTCATCAGTACCACCTTCTAGTACGTCATCCTCTTCATCAGTACCGCCTTCTAGAACGTCATCCTCTTCATCAGTACTGCCTTCTAGTACCAAGTCGTCCTCTTCACCAGTACCGCCTACTAGTACCAAGTCGTCCTCTTTATCAGTACCGCCTTCTAGTACCAAGTCGTCCTCTTCATCAGTATCACCTTCTAGTACCAAGTCGTCCTCTTCATCAGTACCATCTTCTAGTACCAAGTCGTCCTCTTCATCAATACCGCCAACATGTACCAAGTCATGCTCTTCATCAGTACCGTCTTCTAGTGCCAAGTCGTCCTGGTCATCAGTACCGCCTTCTGGGACCAAGTTGTCCTCTTCATCAGTACCGCCTTCTAGTTCTTCATCCTCTGCATCAGTACCGCCTTCTAGTATCAAGTCGTCCTCTTCATCAGTACCACCTTCTAGTACCAAGTCATCCTCTTCATCAGTACCGCATTACAGTACCTAGTCGTCCTCTTCATCAGTACCGCCTTGTAGTATCAATTCGTCCTCGTCATCAGTACCACCTTCTAGTACCAAGTCGTCCTCTTCATCAGTACCATCTTTTAGTACCAAGTCGTCCTCTTCATCAGTACCATCTTCTAGTACCAAGTCGTCCTCTTCATCAGTACCACCTACTAGTACCAAGTCGTCCTCTTCATCAGTTCCGTCTTCTTGTACCAAGTTGTCCTCTTCATCAGTACCGCCTACTAGTACCAAGTCGTCTTCTTTATCAGTACCACCTACTAGTATCAAGTCGTCCTCTTCATCAGTACCGCCTTCTAGTACCAAGTCGTCCTCTTCATCAGTACCGCCTTCTAGTACCAAGTCATCCTCTTCATCAGTACCGTCTTCTAGTACCAAGTAGTCCTCTTCATCAGTACCGCCTACTAGTACCAAGTCGTCCTCTTCATCAGTACCCCTTTCTATTACCGAGGCGTCCTCTTCATCAGTACCGCCTTCTAGTACCAAGTCGTCCTCTTCATCAGTACTGCCTTCTAGTACGTCATCCTCTTCATCAGTACCGCCATCTAGTACCAAGTCGTCCTCTTCATCAGTACCGCCTACTAGTACCAAGTCGTCCTCTTCATCAGTACCGCCCTCTAGTATCAAGTCGTCCTCTTCATCAGTACCACCTTCTAGTAGGTCATCCTCTTCATCAGTACCGCCTTCTAGAACGTCATCCTCTTCATCAGTACTGCCTTCTAGTACCAAGTCGTCCTCTTCACCAGTACCGCCTACTAGTACCAAGTCGTCCTCTTTATCAGTACCGCCTTCTAGTACCAAGTCGTCCTCTTCATCAGTACCACCTTCTAGTACCAAGTCGTCCTCTTCATCAGTACCACCTTCTAGTACCAAGTCGTCCTCTTCATCAATACCGCCAACATGTACCAAGTCATGCTCTTCATCAGTACCGTCTTCTAGTGCCAAGTCGTCCTGGTCATCAGTACCGCCTTCTGGGACCAAGTTGTCCTCTTCATCAGTACCGCCTTCTAGTTCTTCATCCTCTGCATCAGTACCGCCTTCTAGTATCAAGTCGTCCTCTTCATCAGTACCACCTTCTAGTACCAAGTCATCCTCTTCATCAGTACCGCATTACAGTACCTAGTCGTCCTCTTCATCAGTACCGCCTTGTAGTATCAATTCGACCTCGTCATCAGTACCACCTTCTAGTACCAAGTCGTCCTCTTCATCAGTACCATCTTTTAGTACCAAGTCGTCCTCTTCATCAGTACCACCTACTAGTACCAAGTCGTCCTCTTCATCAGTACCACCTTCTAGTACCAAGTCGTCCTCTTCATCAGTACCGCCTTCTAGTACCAAGTCATCCTCTTCATCAGTACCGCCAACTAGTACCAACTGGTCCTCTTTATCAGTACCACCTTCTAGTACCAAGTCGTCCTCTTCATCAGTACCGTCTTCTTGTACCAAGTTGTCCTCTTCATCAGTACCGCCTACTAGTACCAAGTCGTCTTCTTTATCAGTACCACCTACTAGTATCAAGTCGTCCTCTTCATCAGTACCACCTTCTAGTACCATGTCGTCCTCTTCATCCGTACCGTCTTCTAGTACCAAGTCGTCCTCTTTATCAGTACCGCCTTCTAGTACCAAGTCATCCTCTTCATCAGTACCGCCTACTAGTACCAAGTCGTCCTCTTCATCAGTACCCCTTTCTATTACCGAGGCGTCCTCTTCATCAGTACCGCCTTCTAGTACCAAGTCGTCCTCTTCATCAGTACTGCCTTCTAGTACGTCATCCTCTTCATCAGTACCGCCTTCTAGTATCAAGTCGTCCTCTTCATCAGTACCACCTTCTAGTACCAAGTCATCCTCTTCATCAGTACCGCATTACAGTACCTAGTCGTCCTCTTCATCAGTACCGCCTTGTAGTATCAATTCGTCCTCGTCATCAGTACCACCTTCTAGTACCAAGTCGTCCTCTTCATCAGTACCATCTTCTAGTACCAAGTCGTCCTCTTCATCAGTACCACCTACTAGTACCAAGTCGTCCTCTTCATCAGTACCACCTTCTAGTACCAAGTCGTCCTCTTCATCAGTACCGCCTTCTAGTACCAAGTCATCCTCTTCATCAGTACCGCCAACTAGTACCAAGTCGTCCTCTTTATCAGTACCGCCTACTAGTACCAAGTCGTCCTCTTCATCAGTACCGCCTTCTAGTATCAAGTCGTCCTCTTCATCAGTACCACCTTCTAGAACGTCATCCTCTTCATCAGTACTGCCTTCTAGTACCAAGTCGTCCTCTTCACCAGTACCGCCTACTAGTACCAAGTCGTCCTCTTCATCAGTACCGCCTTCTAGTACCAAGTCGTCCTCTTCATCAGTACCACCTTCTAGTACCAAGTCGTCCTCTTCATCAGTACCACCTTCTAGTACCAAGTCGTCCTCTTCATCAATACCGCCAACATGTACCAAGTCATGCTCTTCATCAGTACCGTCTTCTAGTGCCAAGTCGTCCTGGTCATCAGTACCGCCTTCTGGGACCAAGTTGTCCTCTTCATCAGTACCGCCTTCTAGTTCTTCATCCTCTGCATCAGTACCGCCTTCTAGTATCAAGTCGTCCTCTTCATCAGTACCGCCTTCTAGTACCAAGTCGTCCTCTTCATCAGTACGGTCGTCTAGTGCCAAGTCGTCCTGGTCATCAGTAACGCCTTGTGGGACCAAGTCGTCCTCTTCATCAGTACCGCCTTCTAGTATCAATTCGTCCTCGTCATCAGTACCACCTTCTAGTACCAAGTCGTCCTCTTCATCAGTACCATCTTCTAGTACCAAGTCGTCCTCTTCATCAGTACCACCTACTAGTACCAAGTCGTCCTCTTCATCAGTACCACCTTCTAGTACCAAGTCGTCCTCTTCATCAGTACCGCCTTCTAGTACCAAGTCATCCTCTTCATCAGTACCGCCAACTAGCACCAAGTCGTCCTCTTCATCAGTACCACCTTCTAGTACCAAGTCGTCCTCTTCATCAGTACCGCCTTCTAGTAACAAGTTGTCCTCTTCATCAGTACCGCCTTCTAGTACCAAGTCGTCCTCTTCATCAGTTCCGTCTTCTTGTACCAAGTTGTCCTCTTCATCAGTACCTCCTACTAGTACCAAGTCGTCTTCTTTATCAGTACCACCTACTAGTATCAAGTCGTCCTCTTCATCAGTACCGCCTTCTAGTACCATGTCGTCCTCTTCATCCGTACCGTCTTCTAGTACCAAGTCGTCCTCTTCATCAGTACCGCCTTCTAGTACCAAGTCATCCTCTTCATCAGTACCGTCTTCTAGTACCAAGTAGTCCTCTTCATCAGTACCGCCTACTAGTACCAAGTCGTCCTCTTCATCAGTACCCCTTTCTATTACCGAGGCGTCCTCTTCATCAGTACCGCCTTCTAGTACCAAGTCGTCCTCTTCATCAGTACTGCCTTCTAGTACGTCATCCTCTTCATCAGTACCGCCATCTAGTACCAAGTCGTCCTCTTCATCAGTACCGCCTACTAGTACCAAGTCGTCCTCTTCATCAGTACCGCCCTCTAGTATCAAGTCGTCCTCTTCATCAGTACCACCTTCTAGTACGTCATCCTCTTCATCAGTACCGCCTTCTAGAACGTCATCCTCTTCATCAGTACTGCCTTCTAGTACCAAGTCGTCCTCTTCACCAGTACCGCCTACTAGTACCAAGTCGTCCTCTTTATCAGTACCGCCTTCTAGTACCAAGTCGTCCTCTTCATCAGTATCACCTTCTAGTACCAAGTCGTCCTCTTCATCAGTACCATCTTCTAGTACCAAGTCGTCCTCTTCATCAATACCGCCAACATGTACCAAGTCATGCTCTTCATCAGTACCGTCTTCTAGTGCCAAGTCGTCCTGGTCATCAGTACCGCCTTCTGGGACCAAGTTGTCCTCTTCATCAGTACCGCCTTCTAGTTCTTCATCCTCTGCATCAGTACCGCCTTCTAGTATCAAGTCGTCCTCTTCATCAGTACCACCTTCTAGTACCAAGTCATCCTCTTCATCAGTACCGCATTACAGTACCTTGTCGTCCTCTTCATCAGTACCGCCTTGTAGTATCAATTCGTCCTCGTCATCAGTACCACCTTCTAGTACCAAGTCGTCCTCTTCATCAGTACCATCTTTTAGTACCAAGTCGTCCTCTTCATCAGTACCATCTTCTAGTACCAAGTCGTCCTCTTCATCAGTACCACCTACTAGTACCAAGTCGTCCTCTTCATCAGTTCCGTCTTCTTGTACCAAGTTGTCCTCTTCATCAGTACCGCCTACTAGTACCAAGTCGTCTTCTTTATCAGTACCACCTACTAGTATCAAGTCGTCCTCTTCATCAGTACCGCCTTCTAGTACCAAGTCGTCCTCTTCATCAGTACCGCCTTCTAGTACCAAGTCATCCTCTTCATCAGTACCGTCTTCTAGTACCAAGTAGTCCTCTTCATCAGTACCGCCTACTAGTACCAAGTCGTCCTCTTCATCAGTACCCCTTTCTATTACCGAGGCGTCCTCTTCATCAGTACCGCCTTCTAGTACCAAGTCGTCCTCTTCATCAGTACTGCCTTCTAGTACGTCATCCTCTTCATCAGTACCGCCATCTAGTACCAAGTCGTCCTCTTCATCAGTACCGCCTACTAGTACCAAGTCGTCCTCTTCATCAGTACCGCCCTCTAGTATCAAGTCGTCCTCTTCATCAGTACCACCTTCTAGTAGGTCATCCTCTTCATCAGTACCGCCTTCTAGAACGTCATCCTCTTCATCAGTACTGCCTTCTAGTACCAAGTCGTCCTCTTCACCAGTACCGCCTACTAGTACCAAGTCGTCCTCTTTATCAGTACCGCCTTCTAGTACCAAGTCGTCCTCTTCATCAGTACCACCTTCTAGTACCAAGTCGTCCTCTTCATCAGTACCACCTTCTAGTACCAAGTCGTCCTCTTCATCAATACCGCCAACATGTACCAAGTCATGCTCTTCATCAGTACCGTCTTCTAGTGCCAAGTCGTCCTGGTCATCAGTACCGCCTTCTGGGACCAAGTTGTCCTCTTCATCAGTACCGCCTTCTAGTTCTTCATCCTCTGCATCAGTACCGCCTTCTAGTATCAAGTCGTCCTCTTCATCAGTACCACCTTCTAGTACCAAGTCATCCTCTTCATCAGTACCGCATTACAGTACCTAGTCGTCCTCTTCATCAGTACCGCCTTGTAGTATCAATTCGTCCTCGTCATCAGTACCACCTTCTAGTACCAAGTCGTCCTCTTCATCAGTACCATCTTTTAGTACCAAGTCGTCCTCTTCATCAGTACCACCTACTAGTACCAAGTCGTCCTCTTCATCAGTACCACCTTCTAGTACCAAGTCGTCCTCTTCATCAGTACCGCCTTCTAGTACCAAGTCATCCTCTTCATCAGTACCGCCAACTAGTACCAAGTCGTCCTCTTTATCAGTACCACCTTCTAGTACCAAGTCGTCCTCTTCATCAGTACCGTCTTCTTGTACCAAGTTGTCCTCTTCATCAGTACCGCCTACTAGTACCAAGTCGTCTTCTTTATCAGTACCACCTACTAGTATCAAGTCGTCCTCTTCATCAGTACCACCTTCTAGTACCATGTCGTCCTCTTCATCCGTACCGTCTTCTAGTACCAAGTCGTCCTCTTTATCAGTACCGCCTTCTAGTACCAAGTCATCCTCTTCATCAGTACCGCCTACTAGTACCAAGTCGTCCTCTTCATCAGTACCCCTTTCTATTACCGAGGCGTCCTCTTCATCAGTACCGCCTTCTAGTACCAAGTCGTCCTCTTCATCAGTACTGCCTTCTAGTACGTCATCCTCTTCATCAGTACCGCCTTCTAGTACCAAGTTGTCCTCTTCATCAGTACCGCCTACTAGTACCAAGTCGTCCTCTTCATCAGTACCGCCTTCTAGTATCAAGTCGTCCTCTTCATCAGTACCACCTTCTAGTACGTCATCCTCTTCATCAGTACCGCCTTCTAGAACGTCATCCTCTTCATCAGTACTGCCTTCTAGTACCAAGTCGTCCTCTTCACCAGTACCGCCTACTAGTACCAAGTCGTCCTCTTCATCAGTACCGCCTTCTAGTACCAAGTCGTCCTCTTCATCAGTACCACCTTCTAGTACCAAGTCGTCCTCTTCATCAGTACCACCTTCTAGTACCAAGTCGTCCTCTTCATCAATACCGCCAACATGTACCAAGTCATGCTCTTCATCAGTACCGTCTTCTAGTGCCAAGTCGTCCTGGTCATCAGTACCGCCTTCTGGGACCAAGTTGTCCTCTTCATCAGTTCCGCCTTCTAGTTCTTCATCCTCTTCATCAGTACCGCCTTCTAGTATCAAGTCGTCCTCTTCATCAGTACCACCTTCTAGTACCAAGTCATCCTCTTCATCAGTACCGCATTCCAGTACCTAGTCGTCCTCTTCATCAGTACCACCTTCTAGTACCAAGTCATCCTCTTCATCAGTACGGTCTTCCAGTGCCAAGTCGTCCTGGTCATCAGATACACCTTATGGGACCAAGTCGTCCTCTTCATCAGTACCGCCTTCTAGTATCAATTCGTCCTCGTCATCAGTACCACCTTCTAGTACCAAGTCGTCCTCTTCATCAGTACCATCTTCTAGTACCAAGTCGTCCTCTTCATCAGTACCGCCTACTAGTACCAAGTCGTCCTCTTCATCAGTACCGTCTTCTAGTATCAAGTCGTCCTCTTCATCAGTACCGCCTACTAGTACCAAGTCGTCCTCTTCATCAGTACCGTCTTCTAGTACCAAGTTGTCCTCTTAATCAGTACCGCCTTCTAGTACCAAGTCGTCCTCTTCATCAGTGCCGCCTTCTAGTACCAAGTCGTCCTCTTCATCAGTACCACCTTCTAGTACCAAGTCGTCCTCTTCATCAGTACCGCCTACTAGTACGTCATCCTCTTCATCAGTATATCTTCTAGAACGTCATCCTCTTCATCAGTACCGCCTTCTAGTACCAAGTCGTCCTCTTCACCAGTACCGCCTACTAGTACCAAGTCGTCCTCTTCATCAGTACCGCCTTTTAGTACCAAGTTGTCCTCTTCATCAGTACCGCCTTCTTGTACCAAGTCGTCCTCTTCATCAGTACCGCCTTCTAGTACCAAGTCGTCCTCTTGATCAGTACCGTCTTCTAGTACGAAGTCGTCCTCTTCATCAGTACCGCCTACTAGTACCAAGTCGTCCTCTTCATCAGTACCGCCCTCTAGTACCAAGTTGTACTCTTCATCAGTACCGCCTTCTAGTACCAAGTCATCCACTTCATCAGTACTGTCTTCTAGTACCAAGTAGTCCTCTTCATCAGTACCCCCTACTAGTACCAAGTTGTCCTCTTCATCAGTACCGCCTACTAGTAGCAAGTCGTCTTCTTTATCAGTACCACCTACTAGTATCAAGTCGTCCTCTTCATCAGTACCACCTTCTTGTACCAAGTCGTCCTCTTCATCAGTACTTTTTTCTCTAGTACCAAGTCGTCCTCTTCATCAGTACCGCCTTCTAGTACCAAGTCGTCCTCTTCATCAGTACTGTCTTCTAGTACCAAGTCATCCTCCTCATCAGTACCGTCTTCCAGTACCAAGTCGTCCTGTTCATCAGTACCCTCTTCTAGTACCAAGTCGTCCTCTTCATCAGTACCGTCTTCTAGTACCAAGTCGTCCTCTTCATCAGTACCGCCTTCTAGTATATCATCCTCTTCATCAGTACTGTCTTCTAATGTATCATCCTCTTCATCAGTACCGCCTTCTAGTATATCATCCTCTTCATCAGTACCGCCTTCTAGTACCAAGTCGTCCTCTTCATCTGTACCGCCTTCTAGTACCAAGTCGTCCTCTTCATCAGTACGGCCTTCTAGTACCAAGTCGTCCTCTTCATCAGTACTGCCTTCTAGTACGTCATCCTCTTCATCAGTACCGCCTTCTAGAACCAAATCGTCCTCTTCACCAGTACCGCCTACTAGTACCAAGTCGTCCTCTTCATCAGTACCGCCTTCTAGTACCAAGTCGTCCTCTTCATCAGTACCACCTTCTAGTACCAAGTCGTCCTCTTCATCAGTACCACCTTCTTGTACCAAGTCATGCTCTTCATCAGTACCGTCTTCTAGTGCCAAGTCGTCCTGGTCATCAGTACCGCCTTCTGGGACCAAGTTGTCCTCTTCATCAGTTCCGCCTTCTAGTTCTTCATCCTCTGCATCAGTACCGCCTTCTAGTATCAAGTCGTCCTCCTCATCAGTACCACCTTCTAGTACCAAGTCATCCTCTTCATCAGTACCGCATTCCAGTACCTAGTCGTCCTCTTCATCAGTACCACCTTCTAGTACCAAGTCATCCTCTTCATCAGTACGGTCTTCCAGTGCCAAGTCGTCCTGGTCATCAGTAACGCCTTATGGGACCAAGTCGTCCTCTTCATCAGTACCGCCTTCTAGTATCAATTCGTCCTCGTCATCAGTACCATCTTCTAGTACCAAGTCGTCCTCTTCATCAGTACCGCCTACTAGTACCAAGTCGTCCTCTTCATCAGTACCGTCTTCTAGTACCAAGTCGTCCTCTTCATCAGTACCGCCTACTAGTACCAAGTCGTCCTCTTCATCAGTACCGTCTTCTAGTACCAAGTCGTCCTCTTCATCAGTACCGCCTACTAGTACGTCATCCTCTTCATCAGTATATCTTCTAGAACGTCATCCTCTTCATCAGTACCGCCTTCTAGTACCAAGTCGTCCTCTTCACCAGTACCGCCTACTAGTACCAAGTCGTCCTCTTCATCAGTACCGCCTTTTAGTACCAAGTTGTCCTCTTCATCAGTACCGCCTTCTTGTACCAAGTCGTCCTCTTCATCAGTACCGCCTTCTAGTACCAAGTCGTCCTCTTGATCAGTACCGTCTTCTAGTACGAAGTCGTCCTCTTCATCAGTACCGCCTACTAGTACCAAGTCGTCCTCTTCATCAGTACCGCCCTCTAGTACCAAGTTGTCCTCTTCATCAGTACCGCCTTCTAGTACCAAGTCATCCTCTTCATCAGTACTGTCTTCTAGTACCAAGTAGTCCTCTTCATCAGTACCCCCTACTAGTACCAAGTTGTCCTCTTCATCAGTACCGCCTACTAGTAGCAAGTCGTCTTCTTTATCAGTACCACCTACTAGTATCAAGTCGTCCTCTTCATCAGTACCGCCTTCTTGTACCAAGTCGTCCTCTTCATCAGTACTTTTTTCTCTAGTACCAAGTCGTCCTCTTCATCAGTACCGCCTTCTAGTACCAAGTCGTCCTCTTCATCAGTACTGTCTTCTAGTACCAAGTCATCCTCCTCATCAGTACCGTCTTCCAGTACCAAGTCGTCCTGTTCATCAGTACCCTTTTCTAGTACCAAGTCGTCCTCTTCATCAGTACAGTCTTCTAGTACCAAGTCGTCCTCTTCATCAGTACCGCCTTCTAGTATATCATCCTCTTCATCAGTACTGTCTTCTAATGTATCATCCTCTTCATCAGTACCGCCTTCTAGTATATCATCCTCTTCATCAGTACCGCCTTCTAGTACCAAGTCGTCCTCTTCATCTGTACCGCCTTCTAGTACCAAGTCGTCCTCTTCATCAGTACGGCCTTCTAGTACCAAGTCGTCCTCTTCATCAGTACTGCCTTCTAGTACGTCATCCTCTTCATCAGTACCGCCTTCTAGTACCAAGTTGTCCTCTTCATCAGTACCGCCTACTTATACCAAGTGGTCCTCTTCATCAGTACCACCTTCTAGTACGTCATCCTCTTCATCAGTACCGCCTTCTAGAACGTCATCCTCTTCATCAGTACTGCCTTCTAGAACCAAGTCGTCCTCTTCACCAGTACCGCCTACTAGTACCAAGTCGTCCTCTTCATCAGTACCGCCTTCTAGTACCAAGTCGTCCTCTTCATCAGTACCACCTTCTAGTACCAAGTCGTCCTCTTCATCAGTACCACCTTCTAGTACCAAGTCATGCTCTTCATCAGTACCGTCTTCTAGTGCCAAGTCGTCCTGGTCATCAGTACCGCCTTCTGGGACCAAGTTGTCCTCTTCATCAGTTCCGCCTTCTAGTTCTTCATCCTCTGCATCAGTACCGCCTTCTAGTATCAAGTCGTCCTCCTCATCAGTACCACCTTCTAGTACCAAGTCATCCTCTTCATCAGTACCGCATTCCAGTACCTAGTCGTCCTCTTCATCAGTACCACCTTCTAGTACCAAGTCATCCTCTTCATCAGTACGGTCTTCCAGTGCCAAGTCGTCCTGGTCATCAGTAACGCCTTATGGGACCAAGTCGTCCTCTTCATCAGTACCGCCTTCTAGTATCAATTCGTCCTCGTCATCAGTACCACCTACTAGTACCAAGTCGTCCTCTTCATCAGTACCATCTTCTAGTACCAAGTCGTCCTCTTCATCAGTACCGCCTACTAGTACCAAGTCGTCCTCTTCATCAGTACCGTCTTCTAGTACCAAGTCGTCCTCTTCATCAGTACCGCCTACTAGTACCAAGTCGTCCTCTTCATCAGTACCGTCTTCTAGTACCAAGTTGTCCTCTTAATCAGTACCGCCTTCTAGTACCAAGTCGTCCTCTTCATCAGTGCCGCCTTCTAGTACCAAGTCGTCCTCTTCATCAGTACCACCTTCTAGTACCAAGTCGTCCTCTTCATCAGTACCGTCTTCTAGTACCAAGTCGTCCTCTTCATCAGTACCGCCTACTAGTACGTCATCCTCTTCATCAGTATATCTTCTAGAACGTCATCCTCTTCATCAGTACCGCCTTCTAGTACCAAGTCGTCCTCTTCACCAGTACCGCCTACTAGTACCAAGTCGTCCTCTTCATCAGTACCGCCTTCTAGTACCAAGTTGTCCTCTTCATCAGTACCGCCTTCTTGTACCAAGTCGTCCTCTTCATCAGTACCGCCTTCTAGTACCAAGTCGTCCTCTTCATCAGTACCGTCTTCTAGTACGAAGTCGTCCTCTTCATCAGTACCGCCTACTAGTACCAAGTCGTCCTCTTCATCAGTACCGTCTTCTAGTACCAAGTCGTCCTCTTATTCAGTACCGCCTTCTAGTACCAAGTCGTCCTCTTCATCAGTACCGCCTTCTAGTACCAAGTCGTCCTCTTCATCAGTACCACCTTCTAGTACCAAGTCGTCCTCTTCATCAGTACCGTCTTCTAGTACCAAGTCGTCCTCTTCATCAGTACCGCCTACTAGTACGTCATCCTCTTCATCAGTATATCTTCTAGAACGTCATCCTCTTCATCAGTACCGCCTTCTAGTACCAAGTCGTCCTCTTCACCAGTACCGCCTACTAGTACCAAGTCGTCCTCTTCATCAGTACCGCCTTTTAGTACCAAGTTGTCCTCTTCATCAGTACCGCCTTCTTGTACCAAGTCGTCCTCTTCATCAGTACCGCCTTCTAGTACCAAGTCGTCCTCTTCATCAGTACCGTCTTCTAGTACGAAGTCGTCCTCTTCATCAGTACCGCCTACTAGTCCCAAGTTGTCCTCTTCATCAGTACCGCCCTCTAGTACCAAGTTGTCCTCTTCATCAGTACCGCCTTCTAGTACCAAGTCATCCTCTTCATCAGTACTGTCTTCTAGTACCAAGTAGTCCTCTTCATCAGTACCGCCTACTAGTACCAAGTTGTCCTCTTCATCAGTACCGCCTACTAGTAGCAAGTCGTCTTCTTTATCAGTACCACCTACTAGTATCAAGTCGTCCTCTTCATCAGTACCGCCTTCTTGTACCAAGTCGTCCTCTTCATCAGTACTTTTTTCTCTAGTACCAAGTCGTCCTCTTCATCAGTACCGCCTTCTAGTACCAAGTCGTCCTCTTCATCAGTACTGTCTTCTAGTACCAAGTCATCCTCCTCATCAGTACCGTCTTCCAGTACCAAGTCGTCCTGTTCATCAGTACCCTCTTCTAGTACAAAGTCGTCCTCTTCATCAGTACCGTCTTCTAGTACCATGTCGTCCTCTTCATCAGTACCGCCTTCTAGTATATCATCCTCTTCATCAGTACTGTCTTCTAATGTATCATCCTCTTCATCAGTACCGCCTTCTAGTATATCATCCTCTTCATCAGTACCGCCTTCTAGTACCAAGTCGTCCTCTTCATCCGTACCGCCTTCTAGTACCAAGTCGTCCTCTTCATCAGTACGGCCTTCTAGTACCAAGTCGTCCTCTTCAGCAGTACGGCCTTCTAGTACCAAGTCGTCCTCTTCGTCAGTACCACCTACTAGTACCAAGTCGTCCTCTTCATCAGTACCACCTTCTAGTACCAAGTCGTCCTCTTAATCAGTACCACCTTCTAGTACCAAGTCATCCTCTTCATCAGTACCGCCAAGTAGTACCAAGTCGTCCTCTTCATCAGTACCACCTTCTAGTACCAAGTCGTCCTCTTCATCAGTACCGCCTTCTAGTACCAAGTTGTCCTCTTTATCAGTACCGCCTTCTAGTACCAAGTCGTCCTCTTCATCAGTACCGCCTTCTAGTACCAAGTTGTCCTCCTCATCAGTACCGCCTACTAGTACCAAGTCGTCTTCTTTATAAGTACCACCTACTAGTATCAAGTCGTCCTCTTCATCAGTACCGCCTTCTAGTACCATGTCGTCCTCTTCATCCGTACCGTCTTCTAGTACCAAGTCGTCCTCTTAATCAGTACCGCCTTCTAGTTCCAAGTCATCCTCTTCATCAGTACTCTCTTCTAGTACCAAGTCGTCCTCTTCATCAGTACCCCTTTCCAATACCGAGGCGTCCTCTTCATCAGTACCGCCTTCTAGTACCAAGTCGTCGTCTTCATAAGTACCGCCTTCTAGTACGTCATCCTCTTCATCAGTACCGCCTTCTAGTACCAAGTTGTCCTCTTCATCAGTACCGCCTACTAGTACCAAGTCGTCCTCTTCATCAGTACCGCCTTCTAGTACCAAGTCGTCCTCTTCATCACTACCACCTTCTAGTACGTCATCCTCTTCATCAGTACCGCCTTCTAGAACGTCATCCTCTTCATCAGTACTGCCTTCTAGTACCAAGTCGTCCTCTTCACCAGTACGGCCTACTAGTACCAAGTCGTCCTCTTCATCAGTAACGCCTTTTAGTACCAAGTCGTCCTCTTCATCAGTACCGCCTTCTAGTACCAAGTCGTCCTCTTCATCAGTACCGCCTTCTAGTACCAAGTCGTCCTCTTCATCAGTACCGTCTTCTAGTACCAAGTTGTCCTCTTCATCAGTACCGCCTACTAGTACCAAGTCGTCCTCTTCATCAGTACCGCCTTCTAGTACCAAGTCGTCCTCTTCATCAGTACCACCTTCTAGTACGTCATACTCTTCATCAGTACCGCCTTCTAGCACGTCATCCTCTTCATCAGTACTGCCTACTAGTACCAAGTCGTCCTCTTCACCAGTACCGCCTTCTAGTACCAAGTCGTCCTCTTCATCAGTACAACCTTCTAGTACCAAGTCATCCTCTTCATCAGTACCGCCAACTAGTACCAAGTCGTCCTCTTCATCAGTACCACCTTCTAGTACCAAGTCGTCCTCTTCATCAGTACCGCCTACTAGTACCAAGTTGTCCTCTTCATCAGTACCGCCGTCTAGTACCAAGTCGTCCTCTTCATCAGTACCGCCTACTAGTACCAAGTTGTCCTCTTCATCAGTACCGCCTACTAGTACCAAGTCGTCTTCTTTATCAGTACCACCTACTAGTATCAAGTCGTCCTCTTCATCAGTACCGCCTTCTAGTACCAAGTCGTCCTCTTCATCAGTACCGTCTTCTAGTACCAAGTCGTCCTCTTCATCAGTACCGCCTTCTAGTACCAAGTCGTCCTCTTCATCAGTACTGTCTTCGAGTACCAAGTCATACTCCTCATCAGTACCGTCTTCTAGTACCAAGTCGTCCTCTTCATCAGTACCCCTTTCCAATACCGAGGCGTCCTCTTCATCAGTACCGTCTTCTAGTACTAAGTCGTCCTCTTCATCAGTACCGCCTTCTAGTACGTCATCCTCTTCATCAGTACCGCCTACTAGTACCAAGTCGTCCTCTTCATCAGTAACGCCTTTTAGTACCAGGTCGTCCTCTTCATCAGTACCGCCTTCTAGTACCAAGTCGTCCTCTTCATCAGTACCGCCTTCTAGTACCAATTCGTCCTCTTCATCAGTACCGTCTTCTAGTACCAAGTCGTCCTCTTCATCAGTACCGCCTACTAGTACCAAGTCGTCCTCTTCATCAGTACCGCCTTCTAGTACCAAGTCGTCCTCTTCATCAGTACCACCTTCTAGTACGTCATACTCTTCATCAGTACCGCCTTCTAGCACGTCATCCTCTTCATCAGTACTGCCTACTAGTACCAAGTCGTCCTCTTCACCATTACCGCCTTCTAGTACCAAGTCGTCCTCTTCATCAGTACAACCTTCTAGTACCAAGTCATCCTCTTCATCAGTACCGCCAAATAGTACCAAGTCGTCCTCCTCATCAGTACCCCCTTCTAGTACCAAGTCATCCTCTTCATCAGTACCGCCTTCTAGTACCAAGTTGTCCTCTTCATCAGTACCGCCTACTAGTACCAAGTCGTCCTCTTCATCAGTACCGCCTTCTAGTACCAAGTCGTCCTCTTCATCAGTACCACCTTCTAGTACGTCATCCTCTTCATCAGTACCGCCTTCTAGAACGTCATCCTCTTCATCAGTACTGCCTTCTAGTACCAAGTCGTCCTCTTCACCAGTACGGCCTACTAGTACCAAGTCGTCCTCTTCATCAGTAACGCCTTTTAGTACCAAGTCGTCCTCTTCATCAGTACCGCCTTCTAGTACCAAGTCGTCCTCTTCATCAGTACCGCCTTCTAGTACCAAGTCGTCCTCTTCATCAGTACCGTCTTCTAGTACCAAGTCGTCCTCTTCATCAGTACCGCCTACTAGTACCAAGTCGTCCTCTTCATCAGTACCGCCTTCTAGTACCAAGTCGTCCTCTTCATCAGTACCACCTTCTAGTACGTCATACTCTTCATCAGTACCGCCTTCTAGCACGTCATCCTCTTCATCAGTACTGCCTACTAGTACCAAGTCGTCCTCTTCACCAGTACCGCCTTCTAGTACCAAGTCGTCCTCTTCATCAGTACAACCTTCTAGTACCAAGTCATCCTCTTCATCAGTACCGCCAACTAGTACCAAGTCGTCCTCTTCATCAGTACCACCTTCTAGTACCAAGTCGTCCTCTTCATCAGTACCGCCTACTAGTACCAAGTCGTCCTCTTCATCAGTACCGCCGTCTAGTACCAAGTCGTCCTCTTCATCAGTACCGCCTACTAGTACCAAGTTGTCCTCTTCATCAGTACCGCCTACTAGTACCAAGTCGTCCTCTTCATCAGTACCGCCTTCTAGTACCAAGTCGTCCTCTTCATCAGTACCACCTTCTAGTACGTCATCCTCTTCATCAGTACCGCCTTCTAGTACGTCATACTCTTCATCAGTACCGCCTTCTAGCACGTCATCCTCTTCATCAGTACTGCCTACTAGTACCAAGTCGTCCTCTTCACCAGTACCGCCTTCTAGTACCAAGTCGTCCTCTTCATCAGTACAACCTTCTAGTACCAAGTCATCCTCTTCATCAGTACCGCCAACTAGTACCAAGTCGTCCTCTTCATCAGTACCACCTTCTAGTACCAAGTCGTCCTCTTCATCAGTACCGCCTACTAGTACCAAGTTGTCCTCTTCATCAGTACCGCCGTCTAGTACCAAGTCGTCCTCTTCATCAGTACCGCCTACTAGTACCAAGTTGTCCTCTTCATCAGTACCGCCTTCTAGTACCAAGTCAACCTCTTCATCAGTTCCCCCTTTTAGTACCAAGTCGTCCTCTTCATCAGTACCGCCTTCTAGTATATCATCCTCTTCATCAGTACCGCCTCCTAGTACCAAGTCGTCCTCTTCATCAGTACCGCCTTCTAGTACCAAGGCATCCTTTTCATCAGTACCGCCTTCTAGTACCAAGTCGTCCTCTTCATCAGTACCGCCTACTAGTACCAAGTTGTCCTCTTCATCAGTACCGCCTACTAGTACCAAGTCGTCTTCTTTATCAGTACCACCTACTAGTATCAAGTCGTCCTCTTCATCAGTACCACCTTCTAGTACCAAGTCGTCCTTTTCATCAGTACCGTCTTCTAGTACCAAGTCGTCCTCTTCATCAGTACCGCCTCCTAGTACCAAGTCGTCCTCTTCATCAGTACCGCCTTCTAGTACCAAGTCATCCTTTTCATCAGTACCGCCTTCTAGTACATCATCCTCTTCATCAGTACCGCCTTCTAGTACCAAGTCATCCTCTTCATCAGTACCGCCAACTAGTACCAAGTCGTCCTCCTCATCAGTACCACCTTCTAGTACCAAGTCGTCCTCTTCATCAGTACCGCCTTCTAGTACCAAGTTGTCCTCTTCATCAGTACCGCCTTCTAGTACCAAGTCAACCTCTTCATCAGTTCCCCCTTTTAGTACCAAGTCATCCTCTTCATCAGTACCGCCTTCTAGTATATCATCCTCTTCATCAGTACCGCCTCCTAGTACCAAGTCGTCCTCTTCATCAGTACTGTCTTCTAGTACCAAGTCATCCTCCTCATCAGTACCGTCTTCTAGTACCAAGTCGTCCTCTTCATCAGTACCCCTTTCCAATACCGAGGAGTCCTCTTCATCAGTACCGCCTTCTAGTACCAAGTCGTCCTCTTCATCAGTACCGCCTTCTAGTACGTCATCCTCTTCATCAGTACCGCCTACTAGTACCAAGTCGTCCTCTTCATCAGTAACGCCTTTTAGTACCAAGTCGTCCTCTTCATCAGTACCGCCTTCTAGTACCAAGTCGTCCTCTTCATCAGTACCGCCTTCTAGTACCAATTCGTCCTCTTCATCAGTACCGTCTTCTAGTACCAAGTCGTCCTCTTCATCAGTACCGCCTACTAGTACCAAGTCGTCCTCTTCATCAGTACCGCCTTCTAGTACCAAGTCGTCCTCTTCATCAGTACCACCTTCTAGTACGTCATACTCTTCATCAGTACCGCCTTCTAGCACGTCATCCTGTTCATCAGTACCGTCTTCTAGTACCAAGTCGTCCTCTTCACCAGTACCGCCTTCTAGTACCAAGTCGTCCTCTTCATCAGTACAACCTTCTAGTACCAAGTCATCCTCTTCATCAGTACCGCCAACTAGTACCAAGTCGTCCTCTTCATCAGTACCACCTTCTAGTACCAAGTCGTCCTCTTCATCAGTACCGCCCTCTAGTACCAAGTTGTCCTCTTCATCAGTACCGCCGTCTAGTACCAAGTCGTCCTCTTCATCAGTACCGCCTACTAGTACCAAGTTGTCCTCTTCATCAGTACCGCCTACTAGTACCAAGTCGTCTTCTTTATCAGTACCACCTACTAGTATCAAGTCGTCCTCTTCATCAGTACCGCCTTCTAGTACCAAGTCGTCCTCTTCATCAGTACCGTCTTCTAGTACCAAGTCGTCCTCTTCATCAGTACTGTCTTCTAGTACCAAGTCATCCCCCTCATCAGTACCACCTACTAGTACCAAGTTCTCCTCTTCATCAGTACCGCCTTCTAGTACCAAGTCATCCTCTTCATCAGTACCGCCAACTAGTACCAAGTCGTCCTCTTCATCAGTACCACTTTCTAGTACCAAGTCGTCCCCTTCATCAGTACCGCCCTCTAGTACCAAGTTGTCCTCGTCATCAGTACCGCCTTCTAGTACCAAGTCGTCCTCTTCATCAGTACCGCCTACTAGTACCAAGTTGTCCTTTTCATCAGTACCGCCTACTAGTACCAAGTCGTCTTCTTTATCAGTACCACCTACTAGTACCAAGTCGTCCTGTTCATCAGTACCGTCTTCTAGTACCAAGTCGTCCTCTTCATCAGTACCGTCTTCTAGTACCAAGTCGTCCTCTTCATCAGTACCGTCTTCTAGTAAATCATCGTCTTCATCAGTACTGCCTTCTAATATATCATCCTCTTAATCAGTACCGCCTTCTAGTATATCATCCTCTTCATCAGTACCGCCTCCTAGTACCAAGTCGTCCTCTTCATCAGTACCGCCTTCTAGTACCAAGTCATCCTTTTCATCAGTACCTCCTTCTAGTACCAAGTCGTCCTCTTCATCAGTACCGCCTACTAGTACCAAGTTGTCCTCTTCATCAGTACCGCCTACTAGTACCAAGTCGTCTTCTTTATCAGTACCACCTACTAGTATCAAGTCGTCCTCTTCATCAGTACCGCCTTCTAGTACCAAGTCGTCCTTTTCATCAGTACCGTCTTCTAGTACCAAGTCGTCCTCTTCATCAGTACCGCCTCCTAGTACCAAGTCGTCCTCTTCATCAGTACCACCTTCTAGTACGTCATCCTCTTCATCAGTATCGCCTTCTAGAACGTCATCCTCTTCATCAGTACTGCCTTCTAGTACCAAGTCGTCCTCTTCACCAGTACCGCCTACTAGTACCAAGTCGTCCTCTTCATCAGTACCGCCATCTAGTACCAAGTCATCCTTTTCATCAGTACCGCCTTCTAGTACATCATCCTCTTCATCAGTACCGCCTTCTAGTACCAAGTCATCCTTTTCATCAGTACCGCCTTCTAGTACATCATCCTCTTCATCAGTACCGCCTTCTAGTACCAAGTCATCCTCTTCATCAGTACCGCCAACTAGTACCAAGTCGTCCTCTTCATCAGTACCACCTTCTAGTACCAAGTCGTCCTCTTCATCAGTACCGCCTTCTAGTACCAAGTTGTCCTCTTCATCAGTACCGCCTTCTAGTACCAAGTCAACCTCTTCATCAGTTCCCCCTTTTAGTACCAAGTCATCCTCTTAATCAGTACCGCATTCTAGTACCAAGTAGTCCTCTTCATCCGAACCGTTTTCTAGTACCAAGTCGTCCTCTTCATCAGTACCACCTTCTAGTACCAAGTCATCCTCTTCATCAGTACTGTCTTCTAGTACCAAGTAGTCCTCTTCATCAGTACCGCCTACTAGTACCAAGTTGTCCTCTTCATCAGTACCGCCTACTAGTACCAAGTCGTCTTCTTTATCAGTACCACCTATTAGTATCAAGTCGTCCTCTTCATCAGTACCGCCTTCTAGTACCAAGTCGTCCTCTTCATCAGTACTTTTTTCTCTAGTACCAAGTTGTCCTCTTCATCAGTACCGCCTTCTAGTACCAAGTCGTCCTCTTCATCAGTACTGTCTTCTAGTACCAAGTCATCCTCCTCATCAGTACCGTCTTCTAGTACCAAGTCGTCCTGTTCATCAGTACCCTCTTCTAGTACCAAGTCGTCCTCTTCATCAGTACCGTCTTCTAGTACCAAGTCGTCCTCTTCATCAGTACCGCCTTCTAGTTTATCATCCTCTTCATCAGTACTGCCTTCTAATATATCATCCTCTTCATCAGTACCGCCTTCTAGTATATCATCCTCTTCATCAGTACGGCCTTCTAGTACCAAGTCGTCCTCTTCATCAGTACCACCTTCTAGTACCAAGTCGTCCTCTTCATCAGTACCACCTTCTAGTACCAAGTCGTCCTCTTCATCAGTACCGCCTTCTAGTACCAAGTTGTCCTCTTCATCAGTACCGCCTTCTAGTACCAAGTCGTCCTCTTCATCAGTACCGCCTTCTAGTACCAAGTTGTCCTCTTCATCAGTACCGCCTACTAGTACCAAGTCGTCTTCTTTATCAGTACCACCTACTAGTATCAAGTCGTCCTCTACATCAGTACCGCCTTCTAGTACCATGTCGTCCTCTTCATCCGTACCGTCTTCTAGTACCAAGTCGTCCTCTTCATCAGTACCGCCTTCTAGTACCAAGTCATCCTCTTCATCAGTACCGTCTTCTAGTACCAAGTAGTCCTCTTCATCAGTACCGCCTACTAGTACCAAGTCGTCCTCTTCATCAGTACCCCTTTCTATTACCGAGGCGTCCTCTTCATCAGTACCGCCTTCTAGTACCAAGTCGTCCTCTTTATCAGTACCGCCTTCTAGTACGTCATCCTCTTCATCAGTACCGCCTTCTAGTACCAAGTTGTCCTCTTCATCAGTACCGCCTACTAGTACCAAGTCGTCCTCTTCATCAGTACCGCCTTCTAGTACCAAGTCGTCCTCTTCATCAGTACCGCCTTCTAGTACCAAGTCGTCCTCTTCATCAGTACCACCTTCTAGTACGTCATCCTCTTCATCAGTACCGCCTTCTAGAACGTCATCCTCTTCATCAGTACTGCCTTCTAGTACCAAGTCGTCCTCTTCACCAGTACCGCCTACTAGTACCAAGTCGTCCTCTTCATCAGTACCGCCTTTTAGTACCAAGTTGTCTTCTTCATCAGTACCGCCTTCTAGTACCAAGTCGTCCTCTTCATCAGTACCGTCTTCTAGTAAATCATCCTCTTCATCAGTACTGCCTTCTAATATATCATCCTCTTCATCAGTACCGCCTCCTAGTATATCATCCTCTTCATCAGTACCGCCTCCTAGTACCAAGTCGTCCTCTTCATCAGTACCGCCTTCTAGTACCAAGTCATCCTTTTCATCAGTAACGCCCTCTAGTACCAAGTCGTCCTCTTCATCAGTACCGCCTTCTAGTACCAAGTCGTCCTCTTCATCAGTACCACCTTCTAGTACGTCATCCTCTTCATCAGTATCGCCTTCTAGAACGTCATCCTCTTCATCAGTACTGCCTTCTAGTACCAAGTCGTCCTCTTCACCAGTACCGCCTACTAGTACCAAGTCGTCCTCTTCATCAGTACCGCCTTCTAGTACCAAGTCATCCTTTTCATCAGTACCGCCTTCTAGTACATCATCCTCTTCATCAGTACCGCCTTCTAGTACCAAGTCATCCTCTTTATCAGTACCGCCAACTAGTACCAAGTCGTCCTCTTCATCAGTACCACCTTCTAGTACCAAGTCGTCCTCTTCATCAGTACCGCCTTCTAGTACCAAGTTGTCCTCTTCATCAGTACCGCCTTCTAGTACCAAGTCAACCTCTTCATCAGTTCCCCCTTTTAGTACCAAGTCATCCTCTTCATCAGTACCGCCTTCTAGTACCAAGTAGTCCTCTTCATCCGTACCGTTTTCTAGTACCAAGTCGTCCTCTTCATCAGTACCGCCTTCTAGTACCAAGTCATCCTCTTCATCAGTACTGTCTTCTAGTACCAAGTAGTCCTCTTCATCAGTACCGCCTACTAGTACCAAGTTGTCCTCTTCATCAGTACCGCCTACTAGTACCAAGTCGTCTTCTTTATCAGTACCACCTATTAGTATCAAGTCGTCCTCTTCATCAGTACCGCCTTCTAGTACCAAGTCGTCCTCTTCATCAGTACTTTTTTCTCTAGTACCAAGTCGTCCTCTTCATCAGTACCGCCTTCTAGTACCAAGTCGTCCTCTTCATCAGTACTGTCTTCTAGTACCAAGTCATCCTCCTCATCAGTACCGTCTTCTAGTACCAAGTCGTCCTGTTCATCAGTACCCTCTTCTAGTACCAAGTCGTCCTCTTCATCAGTACCTCCTTCTAGTATATCATCCTCTTCATCAGTACTGCCTTCTAATATATCATCCTCTTCATCAGTACCGCCTTCTAGTATATCATCCTCTTCATCAGTACCGCCTTCTAGTACCAAGTCGTCCTCTTCATCCGTACCGCCTTCTAGTACCAAGTCGTCCTCTTCATCAGTACGGCCTTCTAGTACCAAGTCGTCCTCTTCATCAGTACGGCCTTCTAGTACCAAGTCGTCCTCTTCATCAGTACCACCTACTAGTACCAAGTCGTCCTCTTCATCAGTACCGCCTTCTAGTGCCAAATCATCCTCTTCATCAGTACCGCCAAGTAGTACCAAGTCGTCCTCTTCATCAGTACCACCTTCTAGTACCAAGTCGTCCTCTTCATCAGTACCGCCTTCTAGTACCAAGTTGTCCTCTTCATCAGTACCGCCTTCTAGTACCAAGTCGTCCTCTTCATCAATACCGCCTTCTAGTACCAAGTTGTCCTCTTCATCAGTACCGCCTACTAGTACCAAGTCGTCCTCTTTATCAGTACCACCTACTAGTATCAAGTCGTCCTCTACATCAGTACCGCCTTCTAGTACCATGTCGTCCTCTTCATCCGTACCGTCTTCTAGTACCAAGTCGTCCTCTTCATCAGTACCGCCTTCTAGTACCAAGTCATCCTCTTCATCAGTACCGTCTTCTAGTACCAAGTAGTCCTCTTCATCAGTACCGCCTACTAGTACCAAGTCGTCCTCTTCATCAGTACCCCTTTCTATTACCGAGGCGTCCTCTTCATCAGTACCGCCTTCTAGTACCAAGTCGTCCTCTTTATCAGTACCGCCTTCTAGTACGTCATCCTCTTCATCAGTACCGCCTTCTAGTACCAAGTTGTCCTCTTCATCAGTTCCGCCTACTAGTACCAAGTCGTCCTCTTCATCAGTACGCCTTCTAGTACCAAGTCGTCCTCTTCATCAGTACCGCCTTCTAGTACCAAGTCGTCCTCTTCATCAGTACCACCTTCTAGTACGTCATCCTCTTCATCAGTACCGCCTTCTAGAACGTCATCCTCTTCATCAGTACTGCCTTCTAGTACCAAGTCGTCCTCTTCACCAGTACCGCCTACTAGTACCAAGTCGTCCTCTTCATCAGTACCGCCTTTTAGTACCAAGTTGTCCTCTTCATCAGTACCGCCTTCTAGTACCAAGTCGTCCTCTTCATCAGTACCGCCTTCTAGTACCAAGTCGTCCTCTTCATCAGTACCGTCTTCTAGTAAATCATCCTCTTCATCAGTACTGCCTTCTAATATATCATCCTCTTCATCAGTACCGCCTTCTAGTATATCATCCTCTTCATCAGTACCGCCTCCTAGTACCAAGTCGTCCTATTCATCAGTACCGCCATCTAGTACCAAGTCATCCTTTTTATCAGTACCGCCCTCTAGTACCAAGTCGTCCTCTTCATCAGTACCGCCTTCTAGTACCAAGTCGTCCTCTTCATCAGTACCACCTTCTAGTACGTCATCCTCTTCATCAGTATCGCCTTCTAGAACGTCATCCTCTTCATCAGTACTGCCTTCTAGTACCAAGTCGTTCTTCACCAGTACCGCCTACTAGTACCAAGTCATCCTCTTCATCAGTACCGCCTTTTAGTACCAAGTTGTCCTCTTCATCAGTACCGCCTTCTAGTACCAAGTCGTCCTCTTCATCAGTACCGCCTTCTAGTACCAAGTCGTCCTTTTCATCAGTACCGTCTTCTAGTACGAAGTCGTCCTCTTCATCAGTACCGCCTACTAGTACCAAGTCGTCCTCTTCATCAGTACTGCCTTCTAGTACCAAGTCGTCCTCTTCATCAGTACCACCTTCTAGTACGTCATCCTCTTCATCAGTACCGCCTTCTAGAACGTCATCCTCTTCATCAGTACTGCCTTCTAGTACCAAGTTGTCCTCTTCATCAGTACCGCCTTCTAGTACCAAGTTGTCCTCTTCATCAGTACCGCCTACTAGTACCAAGTCGTCTTATTTATCAGTACCACCTACTAGTATCAAGTCATCCTCTTCATCAGTACCGCCCTCTAGTACCAAGTTGTCCTCCTCATCAGTACCGCATTCTAGTACCAAGTCGTCCTCTTCATCAGTACCGCCTACTAGTACCAAGTTGTCCTCTTCATCAGTACCGCCTTCTAGTACCAAGTCGTCTTCTTTATCAGTACCACCTACTAGTATCAAGTCGTCCTCTTCATCAGTACCGCCTTCTAGTACCAAGTCGTCCTGTTCATCAGTACCGTCTTCTAGTACCAAGTCGTCCTCTTCATCAGTACCATCTTCTAGTACCAAGTCGTCCTCTTCATCAGTACCGTCTTCTAGTAAATCATCCTTTTCATCAGTACTGCCTTCTAATATATCATCCTCTTCATCAGTACCGCCTTCTAGTATATCATCCTCTTCATCAGTACCGCCTCCTAGTACCAAGTCGTCCTCTTCATCAGTACCGCCTTCTAGTACCAAGTCATCCTTTTCATCAGTACCGCCCTATAGTACCAAGTTGTCCTCTTCATCAGTACCGCCTTCTAGTACCAAGTCGTCCTCTTCATCAGTACCGCCTACTAGTACCAAGTTGTCCTCTTCATCAGTACCGCCTACTAGTACCAAGTCGTCTTCTTTATCAGTACCACCTATTAGTATCAAGTCGTCCTCTTCATCAGTACCGCCTTCTAGTACCAAGTCGTCCTCTTCATCAGTACTTTTTTCTCTAGTACCAAGTCGTCCTCTTCATCAGTACCGCCTTCTAGTACCAAGTCGTCCTCTTCATCAGTACTGTCTTCTAGTACCAAGTCATCCTCCTCATCAGTACCGTCTTCTAGTACCAAGTCGTCCTGTTCATCAGTACCCTCTTCTAGTACCAAGTCGTCCTCTTCATCAGTACCTCCTTCTAGTATATCATCCTCTTCATCAGTACTGCCTTCTAATATATCATCCTCTTCATCAGTACCGCCTTCTAGTATATCATCCTCTTCATCAGTACCGCCTTCTAGTACCAAGTCGTCCTCTTCATCCGTACCGCCTTCTAGTACCAAGTCGTCCTCTTCATCAGTACGGCCTTCTAGTACCAAGTCGTCCTCTTCATCAGTACGGCCTTCTAGTACCAAGTCGTCCTCTTCATCAGTACCACCTACTAGTACCAAGTCGTCCTCTTCATCAGTACCGCCTTCTAGTGCCAAATCATCCTCTTCATCAGTACCGCCAAGTAGTACCAAGTCGTCCTCTTCATCAGTACCACCTTCTAGTACCAAGTCGTCCTCTTCATCAGTACCGCCTTCTAGTACCAAGTTGTCCTCTTCATCAGTACCGCCTTCTAGTACCAAGTCGTCCTCTTCATCAATACCGCCTTCTAGTACCAAGTTGTCCTCTTCATCAGTACCGCCTACTAGTACCAAGTCGTCCTCTTTATCAGTACCACCTACTAGTATCAAGTCGTCCTCTACATCAGTACCGCCTTCTAGTACCATGTCGTCCTCTTCATCCGTACCGTCTTCTAGTACCAAGTCGTCCTCTTCATCAGTACCGCCTTCTAGTACCAAGTCATCCTCTTCATCAGTACCGTCTTCTAGTACCAAGTAGTCCTCTTCATCAGTACCGCCTACTAGTACCAAGTCGTCCTCTTCATCAGTACCCCTTTCTATTACCGAGGCGTCCTCTTCATCAGTACCGCCTTCTAGTACCAAGTCGTCCTCTTTATCAGTACCGCCTTCTAGTACGTCATCCTCTTCATCAGTACCGCCTTCTAGTACCAAGTTGTCCTCTTCATCAGTTCCGCCTACTAGTACCAAGTCGTCCTCTTCATCAGTACGCCTTCTAGTACCAAGTCGTCCTCTTCATCAGTACCGCCTTCTAGTACCAAGTCGTCCTCTTCATCAGTACCACCTTCTAGTACGTCATCCTCTTCATCAGTACCGCCTTCTAGAACGTCATCCTCTTCATCAGTACTGCCTTCTAGTACCAAGTCGTCCTCTTCACCAGTACCGCCTACTAGTACCAAGTCGTCCTCTTCATCAGTACCGCCTTTTAGTACCAAGTTGTCCTCTTCATCAGTACCGCCTTCTAGTACCAAGTCGTCCTCTTCATCAGTACCGCCTTCTAGTACCAAGTCGTCCTCTTCATCAGTACCGTCTTCTAGTAAATCATCCTCTTCATCAGTACTGCCTTCTAATATATCATCCTCTTCATCAGTACCGCCTTCTAGTATATCATCCTCTTCATCAGTACCGCCTCCTAGTACCAAGTCGTCCTATTCATCAGTACCGCCATCTAGTACCAAGTCATCCTTTTTATCAGTACCGCCCTCTAGTACCAAGTCGTCCTCTTCATCAGTACCGCCTTCTAGTACCAAGTCGTCCTCTTCATCAGTACCACCTTCTAGTACGTCATCCTCTTCATCAGTATCGCCTTCTAGAACGTCATCCTCTTCATCAGTACTGCCTTCTAGTACCAAGTCGTTCTTCACCAGTACCGCCTACTAGTACCAAGTCATCCTCTTCATCAGTACCGCCTTTTAGTACCAAGTTGTCCTCTTCATCAGTACCGCCTTCTAGTACCAAGTCGTCCTCTTCATCAGTACCGCCTTCTAGTACCAAGTCGTCCTTTTCATCAGTACCGTCTTCTAGTACGAAGTCGTCCTCTTCATCAGTACCGCCTACTAGTACCAAGTCGTCCTCTTCATCAGTACTGCCTTCTAGTACCAAGTCGTCCTCTTCATCAGTACCACCTTCTAGTACGTCATCCTCTTCATCAGTACCGCCTTCTAGAACGTCATCCTCTTCATCAGTACTGCCTTCTAGTACCAAGTTGTCCTCTTCATCAGTACCGCCTTCTAGTACCAAGTTGTCCTCTTCATCAGTACCGCCTACTAGTACCAAGTCGTCTTATTTATCAGTACCACCTACTAGTATCAAGTCATCCTCTTCATCAGTACCGCCCTCTAGTACCAAGTTGTCCTCCTCATCAGTACCGCATTCTAGTACCAAGTCGTCCTCTTCATCAGTACCGCCTACTAGTACCAAGTTGTCCTCTTCATCAGTACCGCCTTCTAGTACCAAGTCGTCTTCTTTATCAGTACCACCTACTAGTATCAAGTCGTCCTCTTCATCAGTACCGCCTTCTAGTACCAAGTCGTCCTGTTCATCAGTACCGTCTTCTAGTACCAAGTCGTCCTCTTCATCAGTACCATCTTCTAGTACCAAGTCGTCCTCTTCATCAGTACCGTCTTCTAGTAAATCATCCTTTTCATCAGTACTGCCTTCTAATATATCATCCTCTTCATCAGTACCGCCTTCTAGTATATCATCCTCTTCATCAGTACCGCCTCCTAGTACCAAGTCGTCCTCTTCATCAGTACCGCCTTCTAGTACCAAGTCATCCTTTTCATCAGTACCGCCCTATAGTACCAAGTTGTCCTCTTCATCAGTACCGCCTTCTAGTACCAAGTCGTCCTCTTCATCAGTACCGCCTACTAGTACCAAGTTGTCCTCTTCATCAGTACCGCCTACTAGTACCAAGTCGTCTTCTTTATCAGTACCACCTACTAGTATCAAGTCGTCCTCTTCATCAGTACCGCCTTCTAGTACCAAGTCGTCCTCTTCATCAGTACCGTCTTCTAGTACCAAGTCGTCCTCTTCATCAGTACCGTCTTCTAGTACCAAGTCGTCCTCTTCATCAGTACCGCCTTCTAGTAAATCATCCTCTTCATCAGTACTGCCTTCTAATATATCATCCTCTTCATCAGTACCGCCTTCTAGTATATCATCCTCTTCATCAGTACCGCCTCCTAGTACCAAGTCGTCCTCTTCATCAGTACCGCCTTCTAGTACCAAGTCATCCTTTTCATCAGTACCGCCTTCTAGTACATCATCCTCTTCATCAGTACCGCCTTCTAGTACCAAGTCATCCTCTTCATCAGTACCGCCAACTAGTACCAAGTCGTCCTCCTCATCAGTACCACCTTCTAGTACCAAGTCGTCCTCTTCATCAGTACCGCCTTCTAGTACCAAGTTGTCCTCTTCATCAATACCGCCTTCTAGTACCAAGTCGACCTCTTCATCAGTTCCGCCTTTTAGTACCAAGTCATCCTCTTCATCAGTACCGCCTTCTAGTACCAAGTTGTCCTCTTCATCCGTACCGTTTTGTAGTACCAAGTCGTCCTCTTCATCAGTACCGCCTTCTAGTACCAAGTCATCCTCTTCATCAGTACCGTCTTCTAGTACCAAGTAGTCCTCTTCATCAGTACCACCTACTAGTACCAAGTTGTCCTCTTCATCAGTACCGCCTACTAGTACCAAGTCGTCTTCTTTATCAGTACCACCTACTAGTATCAAGTCGTCCTCTTCATCAGTACCGCCTTCTAGTACCAAGTCGTCCTCTTCATCAGTACTTTTTTCTCTAGTACCAAGTCGTCCTCTTGATCAGTACCGCCTTCTAGTACCAAGTCATCCTCCTCATCAGTACCGTCTTCTAGTACCAAGTCGTCCTGTTCATCAGTACCCTCTTCTAGTACCAAGTCGTCCTCTTCATCAGTACCGTCTTCTAGTACCAAGTCGTCCTCTTCATCAGTACCGCCTTCTAGTATATCATCCTCTTCATCAGTAATGCCTTCTAATATATCATCCTCTTCATCAGTACCGCCTTCTAGTATATCATCCTCTTCATCAGTACCGCCTTCTAGTACCAAGTCGTCCTCTTCATCCGTACCGCCTACTAGTACCAAGTCGTCTTCTTTATCAGTACCACCTACTAGTATCAAGTCGTCCTCTTCATCAGTACCGCCTTCTAGTACCAAGTCGTCCTGTTCATCAGTACCGTCTTCTAGTACCAAGTCGTCCTCTTCATCAGTACCGTCTTCTAGTACCAAGTCGTCCTCTTCATCAGTACCGCCTTATAGTAAATCATCCTCTTCATCAGTACTGCCTTCTAATATATCATCCTCTTCATCAGTACCGCCTTCTAGTATATCATCCTCTTCATCAGTACCGCCTCCTAGTACCAAGTCGTCCTCTTCATCAGTACCGCCTTCTAGTACCAAGTCATCCTTTTTATCAGTACCGCCTTCTAGTACATCATCCTCTTCATCAGTACCGCCTTCTAGTACCAAGTCATCCTCGTCATCAGTACCGCCAACTAGTACCAAGTCGTCCTCCTCATCAGTACCACCTTCTAGTACCAAGTCGTCTTCTCTTCATCAGTACCGCCTTCTAGTACCAAGTTGTCCTCTTCATCAATACCGCCTTCTAGTACCAAGTCGACCTCTTCATCAGTTCCGCCTTTTAGTACCAAGTCGTCCTCTTCATCAGTACCGCCTTCTAGTACCAAGTCATCCTCTTCATCAGTACCGTCTTCTAGTACCAAGTAGTCCTCTTCATCAGTACCACCTACTAGTACCAAGTTGTCCTCTTCATCAGTACCGCCTACTAGTACCAAGTCGTCTTCTTTATCAGTACCACCTACTAGTATCAAGTCGTCCTCTTCATCAGTACCGCCTTCTAGTACCAAGTCGTCCTCTTCATCAGTACTTTTTTCTCTAGTACCAAGTCGTCCTCTTGATCAGTACCGCCTTCGAGTACCAAGTCGTCCTCTTCATCAGTACTGTCTTCTAGTACCAAGTCATCCTCCTCATCAGTACCGTCTTCTAGTACCAAGTCGTCCTGTTCATCAGTACCCTCTTCTAGTACCAAGTCGTCCACTTCATCAGTACCGTCTTCTAGTACCAAGTCGTCCTCTTCATCAGTACCGCCTTCTAGTATATCATCCTCTTCATCAGTACTGCCTTCTAATATATCATCCTCTTCATCAGTACCGCCTTCTAGTATATCATCCTCTTCATCAGTACCGCCTTCTAGACCCAAGTCGTCCTCTTCATCCGTACCGCCTTCTAGTACCAAGTCGTCCTCTTCATCAGTACGGCCTTCTAGTACCAAGTCGTCCTCTTCATCAGTACGGCCTTCTAGTACCAAGTCGTCCTCTTCATCAGTACCACTTACTAGTACCAAGTCGTCCTCTTGATCAGTACCACCTTCTAGTACCAAGTCATCCTCTTCATCAGTACCGCCTTCTAGTACCAAGTCATCCTCTTCATCAGTACCGCCTAGTAGTACCAAGTCGTCCTCTTCATCAGTACCACCTTCTAGTACCAAGTCAACCTCTTAATCAGTTCCCCCTTTTAGTACCAAGTCATCCTCTTCATCAGTACCGCCTTCTAGTACCAAGTAGTCCTCTTCATCCGTACCGTTTTCTAGTACCAAGTCGTCCTCTTCATCAGTACCGCCTTCTAGTACCAAATCATCCTCTTCATCAGTACCGCCAAGTAGTACCAAGTCGTCCTCTTCATCAGTACCACCTTCTAGTACCAAGTCGTCCTCTTCATCAGTACCGCCTTCTAGTACCAAGTTGTCCTCTTCATCAGTACCGCCTTCTAGTACCAAGTCGTCCTCTTCATCAATACCGCCTTCTAGTACCAAGTTGTCCTCTTCATCAGTACCGCCTACTAGTACCAAGTCGTCTTCTTTATCAGTACCACCTACTAGTATCAAGTCGTCCTCTACATCAGTACCGCCTTCTAGTACCATGTCGTCCTCTTCATCTGTACCGTCTTCTAGTACCAAGTCATCCTCTTCATCAGTACCGCCTTCTAGTACCAAGTCATCCTCTTCATCAGTACCGTCTTCTAGTACCAAGTAGTCCTCTTCATCAGTACCGCCTACTAGTACCAAGTCGTCCTCTTCATCAGTACCCCTTTCTATTACCGAGGCGTCCTCTTCATCAGTACCGCCTTCTAGTACAAAGTCGTCCTCTTTATCAGTACCGCCTTCTAGTACGTCATCCTCTTCATCAGTTCCGCCTTCTAGTACCAAGTTGTCCTCTTCATCAGTACCGCCTACTAGTACCAAGTCGTCCTCTTCATCAGTACCGCCTTCTAGTACCAAGTCGTCCTCTTCATCAGTACCGCCTTCTAGTACCAAGTCGTCCTCTTCATCAGTACCACCTTCTAGTACGTCATCCTCTTCATCAGTACCGCCTTCTAGAACGTCATCCTCTTCATCAGTACTGCCTTCTAGTACCAAGTCGTCCACTTCACCAGTACCGCCTACTAGTACCAAGTCGTCCTCTTCATCAGTACCGCCTTTTAGTACCAAGTAGTCCTCTTCATCAGTACCGCCTTCTAGTACCAAGTCGTCCTCTTCATCAGTACCGCCTTCTAGTACCAAGTCGTCCTCTTCATCAGTACCGTCTTCTAGTAAATCATCCTCTTCATCAGTACTGCCTTCTAATATATCATCCTCTTCATCAGTACCGCCTTCTAGTATATCATCCTCTTCATCAGTACCGCCTCCTAGTACCAAGTCGTCCTCTTCATCAGTACCGCCATCTAGTACCAAGTCATCCTTTTCATCAGTACCGCCCTCTAGTACCAAGTCGTCCTCTTCATCAGTACCGCCTTCTAGTACCAAGTCGTCCTCTTCATCAGTACCACCTTCTAGTACGTCATCCTCTTCATCAGTATCGCCTTCTAGAACGTCATCCTATTCATCAGTACTGCCTTCTAGTACCAAGTCGTCCTCTTCACCAGTACCGCCTACTAGAACCAAGTCGTCCTCTTCATCAGTACCGCCTTTTAGTACCAAGTTGTCTTCTTCATCAGTACCGCCTTCTAGTACCAAGTCGTCCTCTTCATCAGTACCGCCTTCTAGTACCAAGTCGTCCTTTTCATCAGTACCGTCTTCTAGTACGAAGTCGTCCTCTTCATCAGTACCGCCTACTAGTACCAAGTCGTCCTCTTCATCAGTTCCGCCTTCTAGTACCAAGTCGTCCTCTTCATCAGTACCACCTTCTAGTACGTCATCCTCTTCATCAGTACCGCCTTCTAGAACGTCATCCTCTTCATCAGTACTGCCTTCTAGTACCAAGTCGTCCTCTTCATCAGTACCGCCTTCTAGTACCAAGTCATCCTCTTCATCAGTACCGCCAACTAGTACCAAGTCGTCCTCTTCATCAGTACCACCTTCTAGTACCAAGTCGTCCTCTTCATCAGTACCGCCTTCTAGTACCAAGTTGTCCTCTTCATCAGTACCGCCAACTAGTACCAAGTTGTCATCTTCATCAGTACCGCCTTCTAGTACCAAGTTGTCCTCTTCATCAGTACCGCCTACTAGTACCAAGTCGTCTTATTTATCAGTACCACCTACTAGTATCAAGTCGTCCTCTTCATCAGTACCGCCTTCTAGTACCAAGTCGTCCTCTTCATCAGTACCGTCTTCTAGTACCAAGTCGTCCTCTTCATCAGTACCGCCTTCTAGTACCAAGTCATCCTCTTCATCAGTACCGCCAACTAGTACCAAGTTGTCCTCTTCATCAGTACCACTTTCTAGTACCAAGTCATCCTCTTCATCAGTACCGCCCTCTAGTACCAAGTTGTCCTCTTCATCAGTACCGCCTTCTAGTACCAAGTCGTCCTCTTCATCAGTACCGCCTACTAGTACCAAGTTGTCCTCTTCATCAGTACCGCCTTCTAGTACCAAGTCGTCTTCTTTATCAGTACCACCTACTAGTATCAAGTCGTCCTCTTCATCAGTACCGCCTTCTAGTACCAAGTCGTCCTGTTCATCAGTACCGTCTTCTAGTACCAAGACGTCCTCTTCATCAGTACCGTCTTCTAGTACCAAGTCGTCCTCTTCATCAGTACCGTCTTCTAGTAAATCATCCTTTTCATCAGTACCGCCTTCTAATATATCATCCTCTTCATCAGTACCGCCTTCTAGTATATCATCCTCTTCATCAGTACCGCCTCCTAGTACCAAGTCGTCCTCTTCATCAGTACCGCCTTCTAGTACCAAGTCATCCTTTTCATCAGTACCGCCCTCTAGTACCAAGTTGTCCTCTTCATCAGTACCGCCTTCTAGTACCAAGTCGTCCTCTTCATCAGTACCGCCTACTAGTACCAAGTTGTCCTCTTCATCAGTACCGCCTACTAGTACCAAGTCGTCTTCTTTATCAGTACCACCTACTAGTATCAAGTCGTCCTCTTCATCAGTACCGCCTTCTAGTACCAAGTCGTCCTCTTCATCAGTACCGTCTTCTAGTACCAAGTCGTCCTCTTCATCAGTACCGTCTTCTGGTACCAAGTCGTCCTCTTCATCAGTACCGCCTTCTAGTAAATCATCCTCTTCATCAGTACTGCCTTCTAATATATCATCCTCTTCATCAGTACCGCCTTCTAGTATATCATCCTCTTCATCAGTACCGCCTCCTAGTACCAAGTCGTCCTCTTCATCAGTACCGCCTTCTAGTACGAAGTCATCCTTTTCATCAGTACCGCCTTCTAGTACATCATCCTCTTCATCAGTACCGCCTTCTAGTACCAAGTCATCCTCTTCATCAGTACCGCCAACTAGTACCAAGTCGTCCTCCTCATCAGTACCACCTTCTAGTACCAAGTCGTCCTCTTCATCAGTACCGCCTTCTAGTACCAAGTTGTCCTCTTCATCAATACCGCCTTCTAGTACCAAGTCGACCTCTTCATCAGTTCCGCCTTTTAGTACCAAGTCATCCTCTTCATCAGTACCGCCTTCTAGTACCAAGTTGTCCTCTTCATCCGTACCGTTTTGTAGTACCAAGTCGTCCTCTTCATCAGTACCGCCTTCTAGTACCAAGTCATCCTCTTCATCAGTACCGTCTTCTAGTACCAAGTAGTCCTCTTCATCAGTACCACCTACTAGTACCAAGTTGTCCTCTTCATCAGTACCACCTACTAGTACCAAGTCGTCTTCTTTATCAGTACCACCTACTAGTATCAAGTCGTCCTCTTCATCAGTACCGCCTTCTAGTACCAAGTCGTCCTCTTCATCAGTACTTTTTTCTCTAGTACCAAGTCGTCCTCTTGATCAGTACCGCCTTCTAGTACCAAGTCGTCCTCTTCATCAGTACTGTCTTCTAGTACCAAGTCATCCTCCTCATCAGTACCGTCTTCTAGTACCAAGTCGTCCTGTTCATCAGTACCCCTCTTCTAGTACCAAGTCGTCCTCTTCATCAGTACCGCCTTCTAGTATATCATCCTCTTCATCAGTACTGCCTTCTAATATATCATCCTCTTCATCAGTACCGCCTTCTAGTATATCATCATCTTCATCAGTACCGCCTTCTAGTACCAAGTCGTCCTCTTCATCCGTACCGCCTTCTAGTACCAAGTCGTCCTCTTCATCAGTACGGCCTTCTAGTACCAAGTCGTCCTCTTCATCAGTACGGCCTTCTAGTACCAAGTCGTCCTCTTCATCAGTACCGCCTACTAGTACCAAGTCGTCTTCTTTATCAGTACCACCTACTAGTATCAAGTCGTCCTCTTCATCAGTACCGCCTTCTAGTACCAAGTCGTCCTGTTCATCAGTACCGTCTTCTAGTACCAAGTCGTCCTCTTCATCAGTACCGTCTTCTAGTACCAAGTCGTCCTCTTCATCAGTACCGCCTTCTAGTAAATCATCCTCTTCATCAGTACTGCCTTCTAATATATCATCCTCTTCATCAGTACCGCCTTCTAGTATATCATCCTCTTCATCAGTACCGCCTCCTAGTACCAAGTCGTCCTCTTCATCAGTACCGCCTTCTAGTACCAAGTCATCCTTTTCATCAGTACCGTCTTCTAGTACATCATCCTCTTCATCAGTACCGCCTTCTAGTACCAAGTCATCCTCTTCATCAGTACCGCCAACTAGTACCAAGTCGTCCTCCTCATCAGTACCACCTTCTAGTACCAAGTCGTCCTCTACATCAGTACCGCCTTCTAGTACCAAGTTGTCCTCTTCATCAATACCGCCTTCTAGTACAAAGTCGACCTCTTCATCAGTTCCGCCTTTTAGTACCAAGTCATCCTCTTCATCAGTACCGCCTTCTAGTACCAAGTTGTCCTCTTCATCCGTACCGTTTTGTAGTACCAAGTCGTCCTCTTCATCAGTACCGCCTTCTAGTACCAAGTCATCCTCTTCATCAGTACCGTCTTCTAGTACCAAGTAGTCCTCTTCATCAGTACCACCTACTATTACCAAGTTGTCCTCTTCATCAGTACCGCCTACTAGTACCAAGTCGTCTTCTTTATCAGTACCACCTACTAGTATCAAGTCGTCCTCTTCATCAGTACCGCCTTCTAGTACCAAGTCGTCCTCTTCATCAGTACTTTTTTCTCTAGTACCAAGTCGTCCTCTTGATCAGTACCGCCTTCTAGTACCAAGTCGTCCTCTTCATCAGTACTGTCTTCTAGTACCAAGTCATCCTCCTCATCAGTACCGTCTTCTAGTACCAAGTCGTCCTGTTCATCAGTACCCTCTTCTAGTACCAAGTCGTCCTCTTCATCAGTACCGTCTTCTAGTACCAAGTCGTCCTCTGCATCAGTGCCGCCTTCTAGTATATCATCCTCTTCATCAGTACTGCCTTCTAATATATCATCCTCTTCATCAGTACCGCCTTCTAGTATATCATCCTCTTCATCAGTACCGCCTTCTAGTACCAAGTCGTCCTCTTCATCCGTACCGCCTTCTAGTACCAAGTCGTCCTCTTCATCAGTACGGCCTTCTAGTACCAAGTCGTCCTCTTCATCAGTACGGCCTTCTAGTACCAAGTTGTCCTCTTCATCAGTACCACCTACTAGTACCAAGTCGTCCTCTTGATCAGTACCACCTTCTAGTACCAAGTCATCCTCTTCATCAGTACCGCCTTCTAGTACCAAGTCATCCTCTTCATCAGTACCGCCAAGTAGTACCAAGTCGTCCTCTTCATCAGTACCACCTTCTAGTACCAAGTCGTCCTCTTCATCAGTACCGCCTTCTAGTACCAAGTCGTCCTCTTCATCAGTACCACCTACTAGTACCAAGTCGTCCTCTTGATCAGTACCACCTTCTAGTACCAAGTCATCCTCTTCATCAGTACCGCCTTCTAGTACCAAGTCATCCTCTTCATCAGTACCGCCTAGTAGTACCAAGTCGTCCTCTTCATCAGTACCACCTTCTAGTACCAAGTCAACCTCTTCATCAGTTCCCCCTTTTAGTACCAAGTCATCCTCTTCATCAGTACCGCCTTCTAGTACCAAGTAGTCCTCTTCATCCGTACCGTTTTCTAGTACCAAGTCGTCCTCTTCATCAGTACCGCCTTCTAGTATCAAATCATCCTCTTCATCAGTACCGCCAAGTAGTACCAAGTCGTCCTCTTCATCGGTACCACCTTCTAGTACCAAGTCGTCCTCTTCATCAGTACCGCCTTCTAGTACCAAGTTGTCCTCTTCATCAGTACCGCCTTCTAGTACCAAGTCGTCCTCTTCATCAATACCGCCTTCTAGTACCAAGTTGTCCTCTTCATCAGTACCGCCTACTAGTACCAAGTCGTCTTCTTTATCAGTACCACCTACTAGTATCAAGTCGTCCTCTACATCAGTACCGCCTTCTAGTACCATGTCGTCCTCTTCATCAGTACCGTCTTCTAGTACCAAGTCGTCCTCTTCATCAGTACCACCTTCTAGTACGTCATCCTCTTCATCAGTACCGCCTTCTAGAACGTCATCCTCTTCATCAGTACTGCCTTCTAGTACCAAGTCGTCCTCTTCACCAGTACCGCCTACTAGTACCAAGTCGTCCTCTTCATCAGTACCGCCTTTTAGTACCAAGTAGTCCTCTTCATCAGTACCGCCTTCTAGTACCAAGTCGTCCTCTTCATCAGTACCGCCTTCTAGTACCAAGTCGTCCTCTTCATCAGTACCACCTTCTAGTACCAAGTCGTCCTCTTCATCAGTACCGCCTTCTAGTACCAAGTCGTCCTCTTCATCAGTACCACCTACTAGTACCAAGTCGTCCTCTTGATCAGTACCACCTTCTAGTACCAAGTCATCCTCTTCATCAGTACCGCCTTCTAGTACCAAGTCATCCTCTTCATCAGTACCGCCTAGTAGTACCAAGTCGTCCTCTTCATCAGTACCACCTTCTAGTACCAAGTCAACCTCTTCATCAGTTCCCCCTTTTAGTACCAAGTCATCCTCTTCATCAGTACCGCCTTCTAGTACCAAGTAGTCCTCTTCATCCGTACCGTTTTCTAGTACCAAGTCGTCCTCTTCATCAGTACCGCCTTCTAGTACCAAATCATCCTCTTCATCAGTACCGCCAAGTAGTACCAAGTCGTCCTCTTCATCAGTACCACCTTCTAGTACCAAGTCGTCCTCTTCATCAGTACCGCCTTCTAGTACCAAGTTGTCCTCTTCATCAGTACCGCCTTCTAGTACCAAGTCGTCCTCTTCATCAATACCGCCTTCTAGTACCAAGTTGTCCTCTTCATCAGTACCGCCTACTAGTACCAAGTCGTCTTCTTTATCAGTACCACCTACTAGTATCAAGTCGTCCTCTACATCAGTACCGCCTTCTAGTACCATGTCGTCCTCTTCATCAGTACCGTCTTCTAGTACCAAGTCGTCCTCTTCATCAGTACCACCTTCTAGTACGTCATCCTCTTCATCAGTACCGCCTTCTAGAACGTCATCCTCTTCATCAGTACTGCCTTCTAGTACCAAGTCGTCCTCTTCACCAGTACCGCCTACTAGTACCAAGTCGTCCTCTTCATCAGTACCGCCTTTTAGTACCAAGTAGTCCTCTTCATCAGTACCGCCTTCTAGTACCAAGTCGTCCTCTTCATCAGTACCGCCTTCTAGTACCAAGTCGTCCTCTTCATCAGTACCGTCTTCTAGTAAATCATCCTCTTCATCAGTACTGCCTTCTAATATATCATCCTCTTCATCAGTACCGCCTTCTAGTATATCATCCTCTTCATCAGTACCGCCTCCTAGTACCAAGTCGTCCTCTTCATCAGTACCGCCATCTAGTACCAAGTCATCCTTTTCATCAGTACCGCCCTCTAGTACCAAGTCGTCCTCTTCATCAGTACCGCCTTCTAGTACCAAGTCGTCCTCTTCATCAGTACCACCTTCTAGTACGTCATCCTCTTCATCAGTATCGCCTTCTAGAACGTCATCCTCTTTATCAGTACTGCCTTCTAGTACCAAGTCGTCCTCTTCACCAGTACCGCCTACTAGAACCAAGTCGTCCTCTTCATCAGTACCGCCTTTTAGTACCAAGTTGTCCTCTTCATCAGTACCGCCTTCTAGTACCAAGTCGTCCTCTTCATCAGTACCGCCTTCTAGTACCAAGTCGTCCTTTTCATCAGTACCGTCTTCTAGTACCAAGTCGTCCTCTTCATCAGTACCGCCTACTAGTACCAAGTCGTCCTCTTCATCAGTACCGCCTTCTAGTACCAAGTCGTCCTCTTCATCAGTACCACCTTCTAGTACGTCATCCTCTTCATCAGTACCGCCTTCTAGAACGTCATCCTCTTCATCAGTACTGCCTTCTAGTACCAAGTCGTCCTCTTCATCAGTACCGCCTTCTAGTACCAAGTTGTCCTCTTCATCAGTACCGCCTACTAGTACCAAGTCGTCTTATTTATCAGTACCACCTACTAGTATCAAGTCGTCCTCTTCATCAGTACCGCCTTCTAGTACCAAGTCGTCCTCTTCATCAGTACCGTCTTCTAGTACCAAGTCGTCCTCTTCATCAGTACCGCCTTCTAGTACCAAGTCATCCTCTTCATCAGTACCGCCAACTAGTACCAAGTCGTCCTCTTCATCAGTACCACTTTCTAGTACCAAGTCGTCCTCTTCATCAGTACCGCCCTCTAGTACCAGGTTGTCCTCTTCATCAGTACCGCCTTCTAGTACCAAGTCGTCCTCTTCATCAGTACCGCCTACTAGTACCAAGTTGTCCTCTTCATCAGTACCGCCTTCTAGTACCAAGTCGTCTTCTTCATCAGTACCACCTACTAGTATCAAGTCGTCCTCTTCATAAGTACCGCCTTCTAGTACCAAGTCGTCCTGTTCATCAGTACCGTCTTCTAGTACCAAGTCGTCCTCTTCATCAGTACCGTCTTCTAGTACCAAGTCGTCCTCTTCATCAGTACCGTCTTCTAGTAAATCATCCTTTTCATCAGTACTGCCTTCTAATATATCATCCTCTTCATCAGTACCGCCTTCTAGTATATCATCCTCTTCATCAGTACCGCCTCCTAGTACCAAGTCGTCCTCTTCATCAGTACCGCCTTCTAGTACCAAGTCATCCTTTTCATCAGTACCGCCCTCTAGTACCAAGTTGTCCTCTTCATCAGTACCGCCTTCTAGTACCAAGTCGTCCTCTTCATCAGTACCGCCTACTAGTACCAAGTTGTCCTCTTCATCAGTACCGCCTACTAGTACCAAGTCGTCTTCTTTATCAGTACCACCTACTAGTATCAAGTCGTCCTCTTCATCAGTACCGCCTTCTAGTACCAAGTCGTCCTCTTCATCAGTACCGTCTTCTAGTACCAAGTCGTCCTCTTCATCAGTACCGTCTTCTAGTACCAAGTCGTCCTCTTCATCAGTACCGCCTTCTAGTAAATCATCCTCTTCATCAGTACTGCCTTCTAATATATCATCCTCTTCATCAGTACCGCCTTCTAGTATATCATCCTCTTCATCAGTACCGCCTCCTAGTACCAAGTCGTCCTCTTCATCAGTACCGCCTTCTAGTACCAAGTCATCCTTTTCATCAGTACCGCCTTCTAGTACATCATCCTCTTCATCAGTACCGCCTTCTAGTACCAAGTCATCCTCTTCATCAGTACCGCCAACTAGTACCAAGTCGTCCTCCTCATCAGTACCACCTTCTAGTACCAAGTCGTCCTCTTCATCAGTACCGCCTTCTAGTACCAAGTTGTCCTCTTCATCAATACCGCCTTCTAGTACCAAGTCGACCTCTTCATCAGTTCCGCCTTTTAGTACCAAGTCATCCTCTTCATCAGTACCGCCTTCTAGTACCAAGTTGTCCTCTTCATCCATACCGTTTTGTAGTACCAAGTCGTCCTCTTCATCAGTACCGCCTTCTAGTACCAAGTCATCCTCTTCATCAGTACCGTCTTCTAGTACCAAGTAGTCCTCTTCATCAGTACCACCTACTAGTACCAAGTTGTCCTCTTCATCAGTACCACCTACTAGTACCAAGTCGTCTTCTTTATCAGTACCACCTACTAGTATCAAGTCGTCCTCTTCATCAGTACCGCCTTCTAGTACCAAGTCGTCCTCTTCATCAGTACTTTTTTCTCTAGTACCAAGTCGTCCTCTTGATCAGTACCGCCTTCTAGTACCAAGTCGTCCTCTTCATCAGTACTGTCTTCTAGTACCAAGTCATCCTCCTAATCAGTACCTTCTTCTAGTACCAAGTCGTCCTGTTCATCAGTACCCCTCTTCTAGTACCAAGTCGTCCTCTTCATCAGTACCGCCTTCTAGTATATCATCCTCTTCATCAGTACTGCCTTCTAATATATCATCCTCTTCATCAGTACCGCCTTCTAGTATATCATCCTCTTCATCAATACCGCCTTCTAGTACCAAGTCGTCCTCTTCATCCGTACCGCCTTCTAGTACCAAGTCGTCCTCTTCATCAGTACGGCCTTCTAGTACCAAGTCGTCCTCTTCATCAGTACGGCCTTCTAGTACCAAGTCGTCCTCTTCATCAGTACCGCCTACTAGTACCAAGTCGTCTTCTTTATCAGTACCACCTACTAGTATCAAGTCGTCCTCTTCATCAGTACCGCCTTCTAGTACCAAGTCGTCCTGTTCATCAGTACCGTCTTCTAGTACCAAGTCGTCCTCTTCATCAGTACCGTCTTCTAGTACCAAGTCGTCCTCTTCATCAGTACCGCCTTCTAGTAAATCATCCTCTTCATCAGTACTGCCTTCTAATATATCATCATCTTCATCAGTACGGCCTTCTAGTATATCATCCTCTTCATCAGTACCGCCTCCTAGTACCAAGTCGTCCTCTTCATCAGTACCGCCTTCTAGTACCAAGTCATCCTTTTCATCAGTACGGCCTTCTAGTACATCATCCTCTTCATCAGTACCGCCTTCTAGTACCAAGTCATCCTCTTCATCAGTACCGCCAACTAGTACCAAGTCGTCCTCCTCATCAGTACCACCTTCTAGTACCAAGTCGTCCTCTTCATCAGTACCGCCTTCTAGTACCAAGTTGTCCTCTTCATCAATACCGCCTTCTAGTACCAAGTTGTCCTCTTCATCAGTTCCGCCTTTTAGTACCAAGTCATCCTCTTCATCAGTACCGCCTTCTAGTACCAAGTTGTCCTCTTCATCCGTACCGTTTTGTAGTACCAAGTCGTCCTCTTCATCAGTACCGCCTTCTAGTACCAAGTCATCCTCTTCATCAGTACCGTCTTCTAGTACCAAGTAGTCCTCTTCATCAGTACCACCTACTAGTACCAAGTTGTCCTCTTCATCAGTACCGCCTACTAGTACCAAGTCGTCTTCTTTATCAGTACCACCTACTAGTATCAAGTCGTCCTCTTCATCAGTACCGCCTTCTAGTACCAAGTCGTCCTCTTCATCAGTACTTTTTTCTCTAGTACCAAGTCGTCCTCTTGATCAGTACCGCCTTCTAGTACCAAGTCGTCCTCTTCATCAGTACTGTCTTCTAGTACCAAGTCATCCTCCTCATCAGTACCGTCTTCTAGTACCAAGTCGTCCTGTTCATCAGTACCCTCTTCTAGTACCAAGTCGTCCTCTTCATCAGTACCGTCTTCTAGTACCAAGTCGTCCTCTTCATCAGTGCCGCCTTCTAGTATATCATCCTCTTCATCAGTACTGCCTTCTAATATATCATCCTCTTCATCAGTACCGCCTTCTAGTATATCATCCTCTTCATCAGTACCGCCTTCTAGTACCAAGTCGTCCTCTTCATCCGTACCGCCTTCTAGTACCAAGTCGTCCTCTTCATCAGTACGGCCTACTAGTACCAAGTCGTCCTCTTCATCAGTACGGCCTTCTAGTACCAAGTCGTCCTCTTCATCAGTACCACCTACTAGTACCAAGTCGTGCTCTTGATCAGTACCACCTTCTAGTACCAAGTCATCCTCTTCATCAGTACCGCCTTCTAGTACCAAGTCATCCTCTTCATCAGTACCGCCAAGTAGTACCAAGTCGTCCTCTTCATCAGTACCACCTTCTAGTACCAAGTCGTCCTCTTCATCAGTACCGCCTTCTAGTACCAAGTTGTCCCCTTCATCAGTACCGCCTTCTAGTACCAAGTCGTCCTCTTCATCAGTACCGCCTTCTAGTACCAAGTTGTCCTCTTCATCAGTACCGCCTACTAGTACCAAGTCGTCTTCTTTATCAGTACCACCTACTAGTATCAAGTCGTCCTCTTCATCAGTACCGCCTTCTAGTACCATGTCGTCCTCTTCATCCGTACCGTCTTCTAGTACCAAGTCGTCCTCTTCATCAGTACCGTCTTCTAGTACCAAGTCGTCCTCTTCATCAGTACCGCCTACTAGTACCAAGTCGTCCTCTTCATCAGTACCGCCTTCTAGTACCAAGTCGTCCTCTTCATCAGTACCGCCTTCTAGTACGTCATCCTCTTCATCAGTACTGCCTTCTAGAACGTCATCCTCTTCATCAGTACTGCCTTATAGTACCAAGTCGTCCTCTTCACCAGTACCGCCTTCTAGTACCAAGTCGTCCTCCTCATCTGTACCGCCTTCTAGTACCAAGTCATCCTCTTCATCAGTACCGCCAACTAGTACCAAGTCGTCCTCTTCATCAGTACCACCTTCTAGTACCAAGTCGTCCTCTTCATCAGTACCTCCCTCTAGTACCAAGTTGTCCTCTTCATCAGTACCGCCTTCTAGTACCAAGTCGTCCTCTTCATCAGTACCGCCTTCTAGTACCAAGTTGTCCTCTTCTTCAGTACCGCCTACTAGTACCAAGTCGTCTTATTTATCAGTACCACCTACTAGTATCAAGTCGTTCTCTTCATCAGTACCGCCTTCTAGTACCAAGTCGTCCTCTTCATCAGTACCGTCTTCTAGTACCAAGTCGTCCTCTTCATCAGTACCGCCTTCTAGTACCAAGTCGTCCTCTTCATCAGTACTGTCTTCTAGTACCAAGTCATCCTCCTCATCAGTACCACCTACTAGTACCAAGTCGTCCTCTTCATCAGTACCGCCTTGTAGTACCAAGTCATCCTCTTCATCAGTACCGCCAACTAGTACCAAGTCGTCCTCTTCATCAGTACCGCCTTCTAGTACCAAGTCGTCCTCTTCATCAGTACCACCTTCTAGTACGTCATCCTCTTCATCAGTACCGCCTTCTAGAACGTCATCCTCTTCATCAGTACTGCCTTCTAGTACCAAGTCGTCCTCTTCACCAGTACCGCCTTCTAGTACCAAGTCGTCCTCTTCATCTGTACCGCCAACTAGTACCAAGTCATCCTCTTCATCAGTACTGCCAACTAGTACCAAGTCGTCCTCTTCATCAGTACCACCTTCTAGTACCAAGTCGTCCTCTTCATCAGTACCGCCCTCTAGTACCAAGTTGTCCTCTTCATCAGTACCGCCTTCTAGTACCAAGTCGTCCTCTTCATCAGTACCGCCTTCTAGTACCAAGTTGTCCTCTTCTTCAGTACCGCCTACTAGTACCAAGTCGTCTTATTTATCAGTACCACCTACTAGTATCAAGTCGTTCTCTTCATCAGTACCGCCTTCTAGTACCAAGTCGTCCTCTTCATCAGTACCGTCTTCTAGTACCAAGTCGTCCTCTTCATCAGTACCGCCTTCTAGTACCAAGTCATCCTTTTCATCAGTACCGCCTTCTAGTACATCATCCTCTTCATCAGTACCGCCTTCTAGTACCAAGTCATCCTCTTCATCAGTACCGCCAACTAGTACCAAGTCGTCCTCCTCATCAGTACCACCTTCTAGTACCAAGTCGTCCTCTTCATCAGTACCGCCTTCTAGTACCAAGTTGTCCTCTTCATCAATACCGCCTTCTAGTACCAAGTCGACCTCTTCATCAGTTCCGCCTTTTAGTACCAAGTCATCCTCTTCATCAGTACCGCCTTCTAGTACCAAGTTGTCCTCTTCATCCGTACCGTTTTGTAGTACCAAGTCGTCCTCTTCATCAGTACCGCCTTCTAGTACCAAGTCATCCTCTTCATCAGTACCGTCTTCTAGTACCAAGTAGTCCTCTTCATCAGTACCACCTACTAGTACCAAGTTGTCCTCTTCATCAGTACCGCCTACTAGTACCAAGTCGTCTTCTTTATCAGTACCACCTACTAGTATCAAGTCGTCCTCTTCATCAGTACCGCCTTCTAGTACCAAGTCGTCCTCTTCATCAGTACTTTTTTCTCTAGTACCAAGTCGTCCTCTTGATCAGTACCGCCTTCTAGTACCAAGTCGTCCTCTTCATCAGTACTGTCTTCTAGTACCAAGTCATCCTCCTCATCAGTACCGTCTTCTAGTACCAAGTCGTCCTGTTCATCAGTACCCTCTTCTAGTACCAAGTCGTCCTCTTCATCAGTACCGTCTTCTAGTACCAAGTCGTCCTCTTCATCAGTGCCGCCTTCTAGTATATCATCCTCTTCATCAGTACTGCCTTCTAATATATCATCCTCTTCATCAGTACCGCCTTCTAGTATATCATCCTCTTCATCAGTACCGCCTTCTAGTACCAAGTCGTCCTCTTCATCCGTACCGCCTTCTAGTACCAAGTCGTCCTCTTCATCAGTACGGCCTACTAGTACCAAGTCGTCCTCTTCATCAGTACGGCCTTCTAGTACCAAGTCGTCCTCTTCATCAGTACCACCTACTAGTACCAAGTCGTGCTCTTGATCAGTACCACCTTCTTGTACCAAGTCATCCTCTTCATCAGTACCGCCTTCTAGTACCAAGTCATCCTCTTCATCAGTACCGCCAAGTAGTACCAAGTCGTCCTCTTCATCAGTACCACCTTCTAGTACCAAGTCGTCCTCTTCATCAGTACCGCCTTCTAGTACCAAGTTGTCCCCTTCATCAGTACCGCCTTCTAGTACCAAGTCGTCCTCTTCATCAGTACCGCCTTCCAGTACCAAGTTGTCCTCTTCATCAGTACCGCCTTCTAGTACCAAGTCGTCCTCTTCATCCGTACCGTCTTCTAGTACCAAGTCGTCCTCTTCATCAGTACCGTCTTCTAGTACCAAGTCGTCCTCTTCATCAGTACCGCCTACTAGTACCAAGTCGTCCTCTTCATCAGTACCGCCTTCTAGTACCAAGTCGTCCTCTTCATCAGTACCGCCTTCTAGTACGTCATGCTCTTCATCAGTACCGCCTTCTAGAACGTCATCCTCTTCATCAGTACTGCCTTATAGTACCAAGTCGTCCTCTTCACCAGTACCGCCTTCTAGTACCAAGTCGTCCTCCTCATCTGTACCGCCTTCTAGTACCAAGTCATCCTCTTCATCAGTACCGCCAACTAGTACCAAGTCGTCCTCTTCATCAGTACCACCTTCTAGTACCAAGTCGTCCTCTTCATCAGTACCGCCCTCTAGTACCAAGTTGTCCTCTTCATCAGTACCGCCTTCTAGTACCAAGTCGTCCTCTTCATCAGTACCGCCTTCTAGTACCAAGTTGTCCTCTTCTTCAGTACCGCCTACTAGTACCAAGTCGTCTTATTTATCAGTACCACCTACTAGTATCAAGTCGTTCTCTTCATCAGTACCGCCTTCTAGTACCAAGTCGTCCTCTTCATCAGTACCGTCTTCTAGTACCAAGTCGTCCTCTTCATCAGTACCGCCTTCTAGTACCAAGTCGTCCTCTTCATCAGTACTGTCTTCTAGTACCAAGTCATCCTCCTCATCAGTACCACCTACTAGTACCAAGTCGTCCTCTTCATCAGTACCGCCTTGTAGTTCCAAGTCATCCTCTTCATCAGTACCGCCAACTAGTACCAAGTCGTCTTCTTCATCAGTACCACTTTCTAGTACCAAGTCGTCCTCTTCATCAGTACCGCCCTCTAGTACCAAGTTGTCCTCCTCATCAGTACCGCCTTCTAGCACCAAGTCGTCCTCTTCATCAGTACCGCCTACTAGTACCAAGTTGTCCTCTTCATCAGTACCGCCTTCTAGTACCAAGTCGTCTTCTTTATCAGTACCACCTACTAGTATCAAGTCGTCCTCTTCATCAGTACCGCCTTCTAGTACCAAGTCGTCCTGTTCATCAGTACCGTCTTCTAGTACCAAGTCGTCCTCTTCATCAGTACCGCCTTCTAGTACCAAGTCGTCCTCTTCATCAGTACTGTCTTCTAGTACCAAGTCATCCTCCTCATCAGTACCACCTACTAGTACCAAGTCGTCCTCTTCATCAGTACCGCCTTGTAGTTCCAAGTCATCCTCTTCATCAGTACCGCCAACTAGTACCAAGTCGTCTTCTTCATCAGTACCACTTTCTAGTACCAAGTCGTCCTCTTCATCAGTACCGCCCTCTAGTACCAAGTTGTCCTCCTCATCAGTACCGCCTTCTAGCACCAAGTCGTCCTCTTCATCAGTACCGCCTACTAGTACCAAGTTGTCCTCTTCATCAGTACCGCCTTCTAGTACCAAGTCGTCTTCTTTATCAGTACCACCTACTAGTATCAAGTCGTCCTCTTCATCAGTACCGCCTTCTAGTACCAAGTCGTCCTGTTCATCAGTACCGTCTTCTAGTACCAAGTCGTCCTCTTCATCAGTACCGTCTTCTAGTACCAAGTCGTCCTCTTCATCAGTACCGTCTTCTAGTAAATCATCCTCTTCATCAGTACTGCCTTCTAATATATCATCCTCTTCATCAGTACCGCCTCCTAGTACCAAGTCGTCCTCTTCATCAGTACCGCCTTCTAGTACCAAGTCATCCTTTTCATCAGTACCGCCTTCTAGTACATCATCTTCTTCATCAGTACCTCTTTCTAGTATATCATCCTCTTCATCACTACCTCCTTCTAATATATCATCCTCTTCATCAGTACCTCTTTCTAGTACATCATCCTCTTCATCAGTACCTCTTTCTAGTACATCATCCTCTTCATCAGTACCTCTTTCTAGTACCAGTTCATCCTCTTCATCACCCTTGATGGTTATTTAGGCTGCAGGTGACGCACCACGCAGTTAAATATGCAGCGAGGCAACATGTCCAGTGAAAGCTTTTGGTTTTTCCAACCAGGATTTATTAAAGCGTCTTTTTTGTTGTCATTGAGTTTCTTGTCTTTTCAAGCTGCTGACAATTTACAGAGATGTGTGTATGTTTGTGTGTGTGTGTGTGTGTGTGTGTGTGTGTGAGGGGGGGGGTCATGATGAGGTGCACCTTGCAGCCATATGTGAAACTAATGTGCTCGAAAACATGTGAAAAAAGGGGGAAAAAAAACAAAACAACTTTATCACACACATGAAGTTAGGTAAAAGTCAGCCGCAGACCAGAAGCAGATTTCTCCTCTTTGACGTAACAGGATGCCAATAAACAAACTACGTGACTAAGTCTCATTTCATTTGACATGAGAATGGGCTGAGGTCTGCTAACACATGCTCACACTTCCTCTTTCAGGATTTATGGATCAATTTGTGTTTTCATCTTCGAAGAAATCAGAAACATGCTGATTAGCAGCTACATTTGAAGGCTTAGGTCTCGATGACAGCCTTTAATCCAGAACCTCTCAAGCTGTTTAAGAAGGTTGCACTAAAAGTATTAAAGTGAAATGTCTTGAATCCTGATGGAGTGGTGAAGGAAATCCCCTGTAAACAAATAACATGATCGAGCAGAACAGACCTGCAGGTCAGGTTAACATCACTTGTTATAACTCTACGAAGAAACAGAAGATTTACCGCAGTGTCTGGATTAACTTTATTTAATTTTATAAAACACGGATTTTAGTCAAAACTGGAAAACAAAACAAAACAAAAACTCTGCAAGGTGGATTTCCTATGGCATACATAATCCATGTCTCCTACCTCCTCCTTGTCCATGATCCATGTCCTCTTTTACCCTCCATCGTTAATGTGACGTTCACGCTACAGGTCTAAATGCTCAAAAAAGGTTTTTGCATTTTTGTTGACTTTATAGTTTGAACATGACCTCCATTAAACTCCAGTGGGACCAGTTTATGTCCCTGAAGAAGAATATGTGGCATCAGGCTCGGTAAGTTGTGTTTATAGCAGTAAAGTGGATGCTGCACAGGTGAGTGTGTGTTTTACTTTTCAGCCTGTTACGATCAGCTGCAAAGACCATAACAAAATAAACGAAGAAGAGGAATATGGAATACAAAAATATATTTATCAACTAAATCAAAATCCAACCCAAAAATGCCAGGTCCAAACTCCTGTGGACCGGGCTGCCCCCTGGAGAAGCAGATCTTAAATCGCCGATTTGAGATCCTGGCCAGCTGTAACCAATCAGCCATTAACTCCACCTGCAACAACACATAATTAGAAATCAAACTAAACTAAAAAAAAAAACACAATGACCCAACAAACCATGGGTTGTCACAAGCCCGCATTTGATAAAATGATATAATATTCTTTTGTTTATATTTCATTGCATCCTCTGCTCCAGATTTTAACCTCTGACTCACTTCAGGAACATTAAAATGGGGTGCATTGTGACATGATCCTTCAGACAGAGGTCAGTTTGGTCAACATTGGATTTGAAAAATCTCATTTGTGCCGTTCAGATGGTAATAAATAATATGAGATATGGGTCATACAAGGAGATATGACCCATACATGGGTCATACAAGGAAAAATCAGTTAGATTTACCTGCAGCGTGGACATAAATGTCTCTCTTAAATATAATGACTAATGCTGGTAATTCTTGTAAATCAAAAAAATTCTGCAGTGAAACTAAATCCATCCATCCTTCCATCCATCTATCTATCTATCCATCATCCATTGTTCCATCCATTTATCCATCAATCCATCCATCCATCCATCCATCCATCCATCTGTTGTTCCATCAATCCATCCATCTATCTATCCATCCATCTGTTGTTCCATCCATCCAACAATCCATCCATCCATCCTCCATCTATCCATCCTTCCATCATCCATCCATCCATCTATTGTTCCATCCATCTGTTGTTCCATCCATCCAACGATCCATCCATCCATCCATCCTCCATCTATCCATCCTTCCATCATCCATCCATCCATCTATTGTTCCATCCATCTGTTGTTCCATCCATCCATCAATCCATCCATCCACCCTCCATCTATCCATTCTTCCATCATCCATCCATCCATCTATTGTTCCATCCATCCATCCATCCATGCAAAACATTTAAGCAACAACTCTCAGCTCCACCACTTTGCCCAGTTTCTAGGAGAGACGATACTCATGACCCTACCAAGATGGCGATGGTAGGATTTGCCAAATGAGCTTCAACTCAGCTCTTCAGAAACCTACAGGTAACGTCACAGAGGCTCTGTCTTTCTTTTTATATACAGTCTATGGTAGAGACAGACTGAATGTTTTCATCACATCTGCTACGTGTGTGTAGTATGCACACACTTATCTTAGAAAAATTTCTTAAATTAGTAGATTGGTGGTGAGTTGGCTCAGATGGTGGGGGAGGAAGCCGGTCAGATCTGGCAGGCCCAAACGTGTTGTGAGGGTTTGCTGGGAATGTCTGGCTGAGTCCCCTGTCAGAGCGAGTTTAAACTCCCACCTTCAGCAGAGCTTCAAACATGTCCCGAGTGAGGCGGGGGACATTGAGTCCGAATGGGCTGTGTTCCGTGCCTCTATTGCTGAGGTGGCCGGCCGGAGCTGTGGCTGTAAGGTTGTTGGTGCCTGTCGTGGCGGTAATCCCAGGACTCGTTGGTGGACACCAGCAGTGAGGGATGCCGTCAAGCTGAAGAAGGAGTCCTATCGGGCCTTCTTGGCCTGTGGGACTCTGGAGGCAGCTGATGGGTACCGACAGGCTAAGCGGCATGCGGCTTCGGCTGTTGCCGAGGCAAAAACTCGGGCATAGGAGGAGTTCGGCGAGGCCATGGAGAAAGACTTCCGGACGACTTCGAGGAGATTCTGGTCCACCATCCGGCGGCTCAGGAGGGGGAAGCAGTGCTCCATCAATACTGTGTACAGTGGAGGTGGGGAGCTGCTGACCTCAACTCGGGACGTTGTGGGTCGGTGGAGGGAATACTTCGAAGACCTCCTCAATCCTCCCAACACGTCTTCCGATGAGGAAGCAGAGCTGGGGGACTCAGGGGTGGACTCTCCTATCTCTGGGGCTGAAGTCGCTGAGGTGGTCAAAAAGCTCCTTGGCGGCAAGGCCCCGGGGGTGGATGAGATCTGCCCAGAGTTCCTTAAGGCTCTGGATGCTGTGGGACTGTCCTGGCTGACACGCCTCTGCAGCATCGCATGTACGTCGGGGGCAGTGCCGCTGGATTGGCAGACTGGGGTGGTGGTCCCCTTTTTAAGAAGGGGGACCGGAGGGTGTGTTCCAATTTCAGGGGAATCACACTCCTCAGCCTCCCTGGTAAGGTCTATTCAGGGGTCCTGGAGAGGAGGGTCCGGCGGATAGTCGAATCCCGGATTGAGGAGGAGCAGTGTGGTTTTCGTCCTGGTCGCGGAACAGTGGACCAGCTCTATACTCTCTTTGGGGTCCTGGAGGGGGCATGGGAGTTTGCCCAACCAGTCTACATGTGCTTTGTGGACCTGGAGAAGGCATTCGACCGTGTCCCCTGGGGGCTCCTGTGGGGGTACTCTGGGAGCATGGGGTACCGGACCCACTTGTGCGAGCTGTCCGGTCCCTGTACGACAGGTGTCAGAGCTTGGTCCGCATTGCTGGTAGTAAGTCGGATTTGTTTCCGGTGAGGGTCGGACTCTTGGGTCTTGTTCACGAGTGAGGGAAGGATGGAGCGCAAGATCGACAGACGGATCGGTGCGGCGTCTGCAGTAATATGGACTCTGCGCTGGTCTGTCGTGGTGAAGAAGGAGCTGAGCCAGAAGGTGAAGCTCTCGATTTACCAGTCGATCTAAGTTCCTACCCTCACCCATGGTCATGAGCTGTGGGTCGTGACCGAAAGAACGAGATCTCGTATACAGGCGGCTGAAATGAGTTTCCTCTGCAGGATGGCCGGGCTCTCCCTTAGAGATAGGGTGAGGAGCTCAGTCATCCGGGAGGAGATCAGAGTAGAGTCGCTGCTCCTCCGCATCGAGAGGAACCAGTTGAGGTGGCACGGGCATCTGGTCAGGATGCCTCCTGGACCTCCCTGGTGAGGTGTTCCAGGCACGTCCCTCTGGGAGGAGACCCCAGGGAAGACCCAGGACACGCTGGAGAGATTATATCTCTCGGCTGGCCTGGGAACACCTCGGGATCCCCCCCGCAGAGTTGGCAAATGTGGCTGGGGAGAGGGAAGTCTGGGCTTCCCTGCTTAGGCTGCTGCCCCCACGACCCGACCCCGGATAAACGGCATGAAGATGAAGATGAAGATAAACTCTGCTCATAAAATTCAGCTCGTTTGGTCAGAACAGCTGCCAGATGTTGTAATGTAGACATGATGAAGATGAATTTATCTTCAAACTGAGCATCAGAATGAGGAATAAAGGAGATTTAAGTGATTTTGAACGTGCCATGTTGTTGGTCTGAGTATTAACTGGGATTCTCACACATAACCATCTCTAGTGTTTCCAGAGAAGGTCTGAAGAAGAGAAAACATCCAGCGAGCAGCAGGTTGTCTGGACCAGAATGTCTGGTTGGTGTCAGAGGAGAATGGACAGACTGCTTGGAGATGATGGAAAGACAACAGGAAGTCCAGTAAGCACTGGTTCCATCCAAGAAACATCATCTCTGAACACACAACACGTCCAAACTGGAAGCAGATGGTCTCCAGCAGCAGAAGACCACCCCTCCTGTCACCTCCTGTCACCAATCAAACAACATCACAGAAGAAGTTCACACAACAAAACAACACCACAAGACCTTCCAAAAGGTGAACGTCAATATATCCCAACACAGTCCAGTAACGATAAACCAGCAGCCCGGTTAAGTAGCGGAGCTCCAGCTGGACAGCAGGCGAGTGGGCCAATCACAGGCGAGGATTCCCAAATCTAACTAGTTGCGGACAGGTAATGGCACAGTTGGTTGACTTCTGATGGAGTCAGTCCTGGTTTTTCCAAATAAAACAAGAGGCCAAGGCCTGGGGTGTAACAGCAGGTCAGGTTGGTGGTGCTGCATGCAGGTGTGGGTTCCTGCAGGACGGATGGAGAACACTGCGGCTGTAAACTCCCTCCACATGAGGTTTGTCTTTACATTCAGGGATAAAACAGACTTCAGCAACGTGCCTGTTAAATCTGTTCAGTTGTGCAAATCATACATCCAACCGCAAACTTTACCCATTGCCTGAAAAACATCTATAAAAACTCACTTCTGAGGCCACAATTACCAGTTTTCTCCTCCATGTGTGGCTATTTTTAACCCACTGCTGTATAAATAAGGGGATGCAGATGGCCGTATGCCTTAGAGGAAAACATCCAAACGTCTCCATGTCTGTGTTTCACAGAGAAAACAGCATCAGAAAGTCGATTTAAACTCATCTCCATGACAACAGCTCTACTACATTATCGTCTACATCCAGCTATGAAGTCATGTTTGTTTGTCTTATTTAGCTACAACATGGTGGAGACGCAAGTTTTATATGTATCTAAGTTCATTTATTCATTCTTTTTAACAATAATTGAATGATTTGTACATCTCATCAGGTCATATTGTCTTCCCAGTAGATGACAGACTGAGCTTGGAGATGGTGGACACAAGTACAAGATCCGCGTATTTAAGAAGTTTTTCATTAATCTCAGTAGGTAGGGAGTGGAAGCACCTGGGCAGAACTAATCTCTCTCTCCTCTGTTCTACCTGGTCTTGCTGCTGAGCCTGGTCCACGACTGCTGTTGGTAATCAGGACCAGTGGCATCATGAAAGACACTCCTGCTTGCCTGGAGGCAGAGCCGATCCTGGAGCAAGCAGGGTGAAAGTAGAAAGGAGGACTGAGTAACGTATAATACGGTTTAAATGACAGTTTGTGAACTTTGTAAAGTTGATAACCCTGAGTCTTTATTAAGCCTGTTGAAGCCCGGTCGCTCACCCTGGTTGGTCTTGGGGAGGTTCCCTTTCTTTTCTTGTATATATTCTATTTTCATTGTGATTCCTTTTATCATTTGTTTTTAGTACTTTTTGCAATTTATCTGTTTTTCTTTTAGTATTCTCCTGCTGCACTGAGCTACCTCTGCCTGCCTGATGGTTGAGTCTGATTTTAGACGGGATTGGGTTTTAGTGTTTTTATTGCATGTACTTTTAGCATTTTCATTAATGATTGGTTTGTTCTGCACCAGTTGAAATGAGTAATTCTTAGACTCATTACAGGAGGCAGTCAGGTACTACATGCTTTGTAAAGCCCAGGCGACATATTGTTTAATCAACTAGTCCTGTCTGGCTTGGCTTGCCGAAGTGTTCTGCCAGGGGTGTCTTCACCAGGGAACCTTAAAGGGGGCCACTGCCCCTTTGCTCCCTCTGTTGGTGTTACAGCGAGAAACGCTCCATGAAGACATTCTGAGTGAAAGTCTGAAAATGGAACAACAAGACACATCAGCTCACCGAATACAGGAAACACAGGCGCAACACATGGGAACACAGGTGATCTCCATACTGGCAGGAGAAAACCGGGAAATGTAGTCTGGGCTGGTGATCAGAAGGAGGCAAGGCTGAGCGAACCAGAGGAGGAGACATGACAGTAGAAGATAAACTATATCAGATGATGAAACTTAGACAGTTTTCATTTCATGAGAAAGATATGAATGAATAAATCTGCAAGGTCTTCCCTGAAAGAGACGTTGTCTGGATGGGAGCAGATGTTCCAGCATTGATGGAGCTTCCCAGATGTGGAAGCTGCCCACGCCATCGGCACTAATGCAACCCCATCCCATCAGAGATGCAGGCTGATAACAAGCTGGATGCTCCCTCTCCTCTTTAGTCTGCAGGACACGCCGTCCATGCTGTCCACAAACTATTCCACATCTTCATCCAGGTTTCCACTCAGAACATTTTAAATGAGCTTTGGTCCAGAGAAGACGGCGTGTTTCTGGATCCTCTTCACATATGATGGAGCTTTAACCTGCATGTGTGGATTTTAGCCTGAACTGGGTTCACACTGGTTTCTGGAAGCTTCCTGAGTCCATGCACTGGTTTCCAGTAGCTAATATCTTCTTTTGATGCAGAAGATATCAAGCATCCAGCCTTGTCCCTGCCATACAGAGATTCCTCCTGATTTTCTTGAATCTGAATCTTTTAATCATATTAAAAATGGATTAGACTCCTTATTAATACTCGGTAATGTTAAGCTACATGTGTAGCAACAGCCGTCCTGGAGGCAGGATGATTTGCACCACTGGCCGTCTGTTTATGGACAACCTGCTCTGTTAGATCCACTGCCCTCATGGTCAGTTCTGGACCTGATGGGCCACGTCCTGCAGCTTTTAGCTGTTTCCAGCTTCAACACACCTGATTGAAATGAAATACTCTTTGTGCAGAACAAGCTGTTGGATCCATTCAGCTGAAATCAAGTGTGTTGGAGCAGGAAACATTTGAAACCTGCAGGACAGCAACCTTATAGCATCACAGCTGCCCTGAGAAACCTTATTTCTGAAAGTCTTCAATTTTCAGAAGTCTCAGTTCTCCTCCGTGTGACCCCGTCTGACTGTAGACAAAGCAGAGGAGTTTAAAATAGATCAAGTCTTTGTATTATTTTGGGGAGAACGTGGTCTGGAAATGCTTCATCCACCAACTGAGAGCTGGTTCTGCTTTTCTTCTCTGCCTGTGGTTGACATGATCCCGTTTTAGCTGGAAATTACAGTCTGGCTGCTGCGCGAGGAGGCCTGACACCAGGTTGGTCAGAGAGACTCGCAGCATCATTTCTGCTGTTCAGTCTCAGTAATGGAGGAATGGGAGCTCTCCTTAAACATACATCTGATGTTTTCTCATTAAACACAGATATTTTGGAAAATATGTCAAGTAAGTCCAGACATATGAGAAACCTTCTCATGTTGGATAATGGGACTGAACGGCAACACCGGTCCCCACAGAGCAGGTTTATCAGAGACCCGACCCCCCTGTGGTCCTGACCCCACCCCTAGGGACCACTGGTGGGACCTGATTAAACGTTTATTATGTCCTGCATCTGAGAAGCCTGACTAGTTCCAGCCTCTTGCTCTGCTTTGCATCATACATTAAAGCGCAAAAGAAGTACGAATAGAAAAACTAAAACCAACCAAGTCAAACAGAATCTAAAGAAGTTCAAACAGAGCAAAACATACAACACGTGTGTTACATGCGATGACAGACATGAGTGGGAAATACACGATCGTCTTCTCACTGACTTTGTTCATGTGCAAGAAAATACATCCAGAAAGAAACTGAGTTGATTAAAAGTGATGGAAAATGAAAGTTCTGGTCTGGATTTAAAGGATTTGGAGCAGAAACCCTGCAGACAGGAACCAGCTGAAACGTCCTGCTGCGTTTCTCCAGGTGTTCTGCTTCTGATGAAAGCCAGACCGATGAAAAACCCAATAGTTTAAAGCTGAAAATAACATTCATCTTCATTTCATCCCAGTTTTGGAGTAACTGGAATTAATCTAGAGAACAAAGCCATATGGATGTGTGATGAAGGCCAGAGGAAGATGAACCCGACCACGTCTGCTTCCAAACTCCGTGATAAACGCAGGTGGTCACATTACTTTGGCCCTGAACGGCGCTGTATGATGGGATATGAGCAGAGGTGGTAATTCCCGGTCCAGAAAGTAAAAGTCCAGTCCGGCAGCTGTTCCTACCAGTCACCAAACCAGCTGAATTGAATGAGCAGAGTTTATTTGCCAGGTAAACGAGCCTGTTAGTGAAAAGACCTGTTCTAAAAGTACAGTAGATCCAAAAACATGGCAGGACTTTTACTTTCTGGACCAGGAATTGCCACCTCTGGATATGAGGATGAACATGTTTTATTTGGCTCCTGGAAGCCAGATCTCCCAGCAGGTGTTGATGTCAGTCTGGGCTTTGGCCATCTGACCGAGTTAAGCAGCATCAACATGAAGACGCTGTGACGTAGGAGGTCACGTGACCTGTTCATTTCAAGGAGACGGAAATCTTTTATACCTAACATTAAAGAGGAAAAATACAAGCTTTATCATTGAGACCAAACAACAGTGAAATGCAGTTTTTTTCAAGAAATTATCAGAGAAATGCGGGAGAAGCGCTTGGAAAATCCAACATGGCTACCTGGCAAGTCTTGGAAAGTTTCGTCCCTCAGATACGAGAATTACGTCTATTGGCTATGTACCATTCAACAGAAACACCTGCCAAGTGCAGTTGTTCTTTGTTTTATACTTTACAAATATTCGTTTTTTTTTTTGTGGAAACTGCAGAAGAAACACAGCAGCTGTGACGGTGCTAAACAATGCATCATCAGCCGCGTTGCCATGACAGCAATCCTAGGAATTATTAAAGTAATCTCAAGAATGGGTAAAGTAATATGTGATAGGGATGATGTTTTACAGTAGAAGGTAAAAAGTGAAGCTGAGCAGGTTTCCAGCTGTTTAATAGAGGTATTGGCAGGTGGAGGACACCTCTATCAATGGTCATCCAGGTATAGACCCAACATCCACCTTTAGACACACCATGAGGGTCCAGAAAGATGTGATGGCAACATCTGCGTCCAACTGGACTCCCACCAGTCTGACCAGCACGTATCCCTGATGTCCTCTCCCGATTTCTTACTTGTGTTGTTCTCATTCTCAGATGTAAGTTGCTTTGGATATAGAATAGAATAGAATAGAATAGAATAGCATAGAATAGAATAGAATAGAATAGAAGTCCAAGACAGTATATGGTAGGAAGAGTGAATATTTCACTATAAAACCTTCTAAAGACCTTCCAACATATAAAAAGATAAAGATGAAAAATAAATACACAAAATAAAAATAAAAATGAAAATAAAGTAAAATATGTGGACACGCAGTACCACAAGAGGTGTGAAAAGTAATATGATAGTATAAAAATGTAAAAAAAAAAGGAGTGATATACAAGAGATGGGAGTCTGTAAAACATGAAACTCTCATGGGAAAATTTTATCTACATGATAAAACGATCAGTTTCTCTGTGTTATATAAAAAACAAAGTAGAAAATAATAAAAATAAATGGATGGAATGTCCCCAGACTTTGATCTGCAGTGGTTCTGTGGCAGGAAAGATGCAGCTGTGGAAACATGTGGTCAGATTTTCAGCTCTACTGCGTCTCAGACTCGATGCTGACAGTTTATCTCTGAGCAGGATGCCACCAGGGTGGCGACTGCCTCTCATCGTTGGAGGTAGAGATCATCTATGTATGTGGAGACAAAGTGAAGAACGATGTGATGAAAAAGTAAAGTGTAGAAATCCTCACTATGATACTTGCTGGAATGGTATGTTTACATGGTGATGATGAGCTGTCCTGTTGTCCCAAATAAACACAAAACTTCATGTCCTCCAGATCCTCTCAAGCTGAGGGGATGTCTCCACCTTGTGGTGCAGATGGTAACAAAGCCCTGACTTTTTACAAAACCAAGCAGAATGCATGGAAAGTTCTGTTTGGCCCAATTTACTGGAAGAAAATGTGTAGATAAAAACAAACATATACAAAAAAATAAACATATCTGTGGATCTGAACAATTTACACATCATTACACATTTAATGTGAATTAAAAACTCTTACATTGTGAAACTAAATCCATCAAACCATCATCCATCCATCCATCATCCATCCATCCACCCATCCATCCAACCATCCATCATTCATCCATCTGTTCATCCATCAATCCATCCATCCATCCATCTGTTGTTCCATCCATCCATCTCTTCATCCACCAAATCCATCCATCCATCCATCCACCCACCCATCCATCCAACCATCCAACCATCCATCCATCCATCCATCCAACCATCATCCATCCATCCACCCATCCATCCAACCATCCATCATTCATCCATCTGTTCATCCATCAATCCATCCATCCATCCATCTGTTGTTCCATCCATCCATCTCTTCACCCACCAAATCCATCCATCCAACCATCCAACCATCCATCCATCCATCCATCCAACCATCATCCATCCATCCATCCATCATCCATCATTCATTTATTCATCCATCCATCCCTCCATCTATCCATCCATCATTCATCCATCTGTTCATCCATCAATACATCCATCCATCCATCTGTTGTTCCATCCATCCATCTCTTCACCCACCAAATCCATCCATCCATCCATCCACCCATCCATCCAACCATCCAACCATCCATCCATCCATCCATCCATCCATCCAACCATCATCCATCCATCCACCCATCCATCCAACCATCCATCATTCATCCATCTGTTCATCCATCAATCCATCCATCCATCCATCCGTTGTTCCATCCATCCATCTATTCACCCACCAAATCCATCCATCCATCCATCCAACCATCATCCATCCATCTGTTGTTGTACCTGTTGTGGTTCCTGCTCTGACCTGTGCTGCAGTGGGTGTGCCTGTTTCCCTGGCAATCAAGTCCACACCAGGTTCTCATCGGGAAATAAGCAGCAGCAAGATAAAAGGCCAGCTCAGTTCACCAGTCATCGCCTGATTGTTGTTTCATCTGTGGTAACAGCTCTCGGCCATTGCAGCATTTCTGCTTAAGAATTTAAACTGCTTGTTTCACAACTGTCTGTTCTGTCACCAGTGCATGATTCTTGCCTGCCTGCCCGTCAACCTGCCTGCCTGCCCGCCAACCTGCCTGCCTGCCCGCCAACCTGCCTGCCTGCCCGCCAACCTGCCTGCCTGCCTGCCCGCCAACCTGCCTGCCTGCCCGCCCGCCAACCTGCCTGCCTGCCTGCCCGCCCGCCAACCTGCCTGCCTGCCCGCCCGCCAACCTGCCTGCCTGCCTGCCCGCCAACCTGCCTGCCTGCCCGCCAACCTGCCTGCCTGCCCGCCCGCCAGCCTGCCTGCCTGCCCGCCCGCCAGCCTGCCTGCCTGCCCGCCCGCCAACCTGCCTGCCTGCCCGCCCGCCAACCTGCCTGCCTGCCCGCCCGCCAACCTGCCTGCCCGCCCGCCTGCCTGCCTGCCCGCCCGCCTGCCTGCCTGCCCGCCCGCCAACCTGCCTGCCTGCCCGCCAACCTGCCTGCCTGCCCGCCAACCTGCCTGCCTGCCCGCCCGCCAGCCTGCCTGCCTGCCCGCCCGCCAACCTGCCTGCCTGCCCGCCCGCCAACCTGCCTGCCTGCCCGCCCGCCAACCTGCCTGCCCGCCCGCCAACCTGCCTGCCCGCCCGCCAACCTGCCTGCCTGCCCGCCAACCTGCCTGCCTGGCCACCTACCATTCTGCCCAGGAGAACAATAAACTGTCCTAGTATCCACATCCAATCTGCACTTGTGTTCGACCAGAAGCCCATCACTTATGCCAGTGACAAATCCAAGATCTCCTACGTCATCGGACTTCTGGAGGGCAAGGCTTTGTCATGGGCAGAAGCAGTGTTTGAACGGCAGGGTTTCAGGCACATGTCTTATCCAGCTTTTATGGATGAGATGAAGAAGGTGTTTGACCATCCAGTGAGAGGGGGCGATGCCGTTAAGCGGCTGATTAATCTCCGACAAGGAAAAATGAGTGTTGCTGAGTTTGCTGTGGATTTCAGGACTGCGGCTGCGGATTCGGGCTGGAATGATCAGGCTCTTTGTGGAATCTTCACAAATGGTTTAAGCAGCCGGCTTAAGGATGAGCTTGCCACCCGTGATGCATCAGATTCCCTGGACGACCTGGTTTCCCTCTCAATAAGGCTGGATAACCGCTTACGGGAGAGAGACAGAGAGCGGCAGACTCGTTCTGAGCTGTATTTTCCCGGCTCCACCATTGGAGCGGTCCGCCCTTCCCTTCCTAGCACAACACAGTCCGAGGAGCCCATGCAGCTGGGCAGAGCTCATCTGTCCACGGAGGAACGACAGAGGAGGAGGGACACCGGCGTTTGTTTTTATTGTGGAAGACCGGGACACCAGAGAGCTGTCTGCACAGAACGGCCAAAAGATCTGGGTCGTCAGTAGCTGTGGGAGTACTGATGACCACCACTCCAAAGGTAATTCCCCACACAAAGACACTCATTCCAGCGGTGCTATATGTCAAGGGTTTCTCTCATCCAGTACAGGCTTTAGTGGATTCTGGAGCTGAAGCAAACTTTATTGACAAGGAATGGGCTGCAAGGATTAATCTAGACCTGGAGTCTCTCTTCCCTCCTGTTTCTGCCCGGGCTCTGGATGGTAGCATTCTTTACTCCATCACCCAAGAGTCTGTTCCGGTTAAACAAATTGTTTCGGGAAATCACCAGGAGTTTATTAGTTTCTTTGTTGTAAACTCACCAAATTCACCCCTGGTTTTAGGACACCCCTGGTTATCGTTACACAATCCCCATCTGGATTGGACTACTGGGAGGATTATTAACTGGAGTTCTTATTGTCATGCAACTTGTCTTCACTCTGCCGTCCCATCTGGTATAACCACTACCAGTCATTGCCCCACTTCTAAGGATTTGTCAGACATTCCTCTAGCCTACCATGACCTCGCTGAGGTGTTCAGTAAAGAGAGGGCCCTTTCTCTTCCTCCTCACCGACCATATGACTGCGCCATAGACTTGTTACCTGGGGCTCCGTTGCCAGCCAGTCGTCTGTACAATCTTTCTAAGCCAGAGACTGAGGCCATGGAGAAATATATTTTGGATTCGCTGGCTGCTGGTTTAATTAGACCTTCTTCTTCCCCTGTTGGCGCAGGTTTTTTCTTTGTATCTAAGGATGGTTCTCTTCGGCCTTGTATTGACTACCGGAGATTAAATGCTATAACCATAAAGAATAAGTATCCTCTGCCACTTCTTGAGTCTGCCTTCAACTCTCTCCATGGCTCAACAATCTTCACAAAGCTAGATCTCCGCAACGCATATCATCTGGTCAGGATAAAAGAGGGAGATGAGTGGAAGACAGCCTTCAAGACCCCACTCAGCCATTTTGAGTATCGAGTCATGCCTTTTGGACTTTGTAATGCCCCTGCTGTTTTCCAAGCCTTAGTTAATGATGTGCTGAGAGACTTCCTGAACCGTTTTGTTTTCGTCTATTTAGACGATATCCTCATCTTTTCCCACAACCTCGCCGAACATATACAACATGTCCGACAAGTCCTGCAGAGACTTCTGGAGAATCGCCTATTCGTTAAGGCCGAGAAGTGTGATTTTCATAAGAACACTGTTTCTTTTCTCGGATACATTTTTGAGTGGGCAGGTCCGAGCAGATCCTGAGAAGGTCAAAGCTGTTACCGAATGGCCAGTCCCAACTTCTGTCAAGCAGCTGCAACGTTTCTTGGGTTTTGCTAATTTTTATCGCAGATTCATTCGCAATTATAGCCGCATCGCAGCTCCCCTGACAAAACTTACATCGCCTACAGTCCCATTTGTCTGGTCTGAGCCGGCGGCTCAGGCTTTTGTCAAGTTAAAGGATCTATTCACCACTGCTCCTGTCCTCCTCCACCCTGATCTCAACCATCAATTTGTGGTGGAGGTTGATGCTTCAGATGTCGGCGTTGGAGCTGTCTTGTCCCAACGATCCCCAGAGTCTCAGAAGTTACATCCTTGTGCCTTTTTCTCTCGACGTCTAACACCAGCTGAGCAGAACTACCATGTCGGTGATAGGGAACTCTTAGCCATCAAACTCGCCCTGGAGCAGTGGCGCCATTGGTTGGAGGGATCCAAAGTACCATTCCTCATCTGGACTGACCATAAGAACCTGGAATACCTACAGTCTGCTAGACAAATGAATCCCCGACAGGCCCGTTGGTCTCTTTTCTTCAATCGATTCCACTTCACGCTGTCATACAGACCTGGGTCCAAAAACCAGAAACCGGACTCTCTCTCTCGCCAATTTCCACCCAAGACTGCAGTTTCACCTGATACCATCTTACCTGCAACCTGTGTTGTAGCCGCTGTTTCCTGGGAGGTGGAGGACAGGGTTAGAGAGGCCCAACAGCAACAGCCTGACCCTGGCACAGGTCCCCGTAACCGCCTTTATGTCCCCAATTCTGTACGTTCCCAAGTCCTCCAGTGGGGACATTCCTCCCGCCTAGCATGCCACCCTGGTTCTGTGCGAACACTTTCTTTTCTGAGACGCAGATTCTGGTGGCCCACAATGGATAAAGATGTCCGGGAGTTTGTTGCAGCCTGTACGACGTGTGCACGCAGTAAGTCATTGCATCAGCCACCTGCGGGATTTCTTCGTCCATTACCTGTTCCAAGCAGACCCTGGTCGCACATTGCTCTGGACTTCGTCACTGGTCTTCCAGCCTCAAGAGGTAACACCACCATCCTCACAGTTGTTGTTCGCTTTTCCAAAGCTGTTCACTTTATTGCCCTTAAACTTCCTACTGCCAAGGAGACAGCCAACTTACTTGTTCATCATGTCTTTCGGCTCCATGGTCTGCCCACAGACATAGTATCAGACAGAGGACCCCAATTTACATCCCAGGTATGGAAGTCGTTTTGTCACTCACTCGGGGCCACTGTGAGCCTGTCTGGTTTCCATCCCCAGACCAATGGCCAGGCTGAGAGGTCTAATCAGGATCTGGAAACTGCCCTGAGATGTGTGGCTGAGTCCAACCCCTCCTCCTGGTGTGACCATCTGGACTGGGTAGAGTATGCTCACAACTCCCTTACCTCTTCTGCTTCAGGCTTATCACCTTTCGAATGCTCCCTGGGATATCAGCCGCCCCTGTTTCCAGCACAGGAGGAGGTTTCTGTGCCGTCGGTCCAGCTACACAACCGCCGCTGCCGACGGATTTGGAGGAAGGCTCGAACTGCGCTCCTTCGTGCCTCCGTACGTACCCGCCGCATGGCGGATCGTCATCGGACTCCTGGACCCCATTACGCACCTGGCCAAAAGGTTTGGTTATCAGCAAAGAACATTCCATTGCGTACTGATGCCAAGAAGTTGGCCCCCCGCTTTTTGGGTCCTTTTGAGGTTGAGCGGATCATTAATCCCACCGTGGTCAAACTGAAACTCCCCAGTTCCATGAGAGTCCACCCTTCTTTCCATGTCTCCCAACTCAAGCCTGTTTCCTCTAGTCCTCTCATCCCTCCTTCCAGACCCCCTCCTCCCGCCCGGCTTGTGGCGGGTCGCCCTGCCTATTCTGTCCGGCGTCTCCTGGATGTGCGGCGTCGAGGTCGTGGCTTCCAGTTTCTGGTGGACTGGGAGGGGTATGGTCCTGAGGAGCGTGCCTGGGTTCCGCGCTCATTTATTCTGGATGCATCCCTGGTCCGGGATTTTCGTCGTGCTCATCCGGAGAAGTTTCGGTCGCCCGGTGACTCCCGTGGAGGGGGGGGTACTGTTGTGGTTCCTGCTCTGACCTGTGCTGCAGTGGGTGTGCCTGTTTCCCTGGCAATCAAGTCCACACCAGGTTCTCATCAGGAAATAAGCAGCAGCAAGATAAAAGGCCAGCTCAGTTCACCAGTCATCGCCTGATTGTTGTTTCATCTGTGGTAACAGCTCTCGGCCATTGCAGCATTTCTGCTTAAGAATTTAAACTGCTTGTTTCACAACTGTCTGTTCTGTCACCAGTGCATGATTCTTGCCTGCCTGCCCGCCAACCTGCCTGCCTGCCCACCAACCTGCCTGCCTGCCCGTCAACCTGCCTGCCTGGCCACCTACCATTCTGCCCAGGAGAACAATAAACCTGTCCTAGTATCCACATCCAATCTGCACTTGGGTCCTTGTTTGTCCTACACTACAACAGTACCATCCATCCGTTGTTCCATCTATTCACCCACCAAATCCATCCGTCCGTCCCATCTTCTATTCCATTGATGACAAGCTTCCTCACAGATGAATCAATAACAAGAAGCCCTGAGCAAAGACATTATTTATTTATTCATTCAATTATTTAATTTCCAGAAACTGTGGTTATTTTTGAGAAAGATGTTGTTAATGACAAAACTATCCTCATCTTCCCTTATATAACAGTCATTATTATTATTATTTAGAAAAAAGAATCCTTAATCCGGATCACCCCATAAGATCTAATCACTTGGTCTTTATTCGATTTCTGAGATCTCATGAAAATTTAATCAAAATACGTCTAACTTTTAAAAACCTATTTAGCTGAAAATAACCTCTGCTTTGAAGGAGCTAAAACAAACGTAATTTTCCAGAAATGAATAAAAATAAGTCATGCAGGACTTTTTTTTTTTTTTTTTTTTTTTTTTTTACAGGGAGAATTTAGAGGTAATCCATGATTACCGCATTATTGATCAAAAATAATGTGTTATGTCAACGCTCTGGCTCCACCCATAGATACGTAACTCTTTGTGTTGCCTTCGCTGCACCTCGTAAATGGATTGAGTGCAGAAAAGAAGAAAAATCAAGAAAAAAATACGTGGATTCTTTCATGTGTCACCACTGGGAACTCTTCACTAACATGTAGTAAATCAATTCTATTATCCTCTATTTATTTCCATATTTTAATTCTTCTAACTGGAATATTGAATTCCAAATTTCTTGGTGTCATGAACACAGTTTTCTAGCGTTTTATAAAGCAGCTTTGCGTAATGACGTATTATGACGTACCGTACGTGTAAAGTTGCACAACGTGTAGTGGACGTAAAGCTGTCCGTGTCCCTCACGTTGACATTGGGTGTCAAGCCGGACAAAACTAAAGAAGCCACACCAGGTCAGTTCTCACACAAGTTAGTCATTTATCTACTATTTAATTTTCCTAATACTTACCAAAATGGAAAGATCCGTCTTTAAAGCGTAACTATCCACAGATTCTATTTAAAATGTAATTAAAAGAGAGTCCACTGTTGAGCTAACGTTAGCCTGGTTGGTAAGTAGCCTAGCTAAGGTTGAGCTGAGCTTGTTGTGGAAAGTCTTTATGAAACCAGAACCAGGCGGTGTTATTGTGTTTCAGTCCGGTCTGTTCGGTCCGGTACCGGGGGAGGATAATGTGTCATAATGAATGTGTCATAATGAAATGTTTAGCCTAGGCTAGTTTAACCAGCTAAAGGTTAGTTATCCCTGAGCTAAGTGCTAGGTCTGTTCAAGCTAACTCAGTTAGCTGGTCTGTTTAGTTCAATATAAACAAAACACCGCATTTAAAATATATAATTACAGCTGATTTTTTTATTTTAACTACTTATTTCCAACATCTTTATCTGAGTTAACGTCATGAAACGCAGAAACCTTGAAGTGTCCTGCTGGAAGTCCATGTGGAGCATGTTCAGAGTTTAGCAGGTCTCTTATGGTAATAAACATTATGGAGATACCAGGATTAACATGTTGACTCTGTAAATCCTCAGTTAAAACTATATCCAAGCAGGAATGTGTTAAACTGTTCAGTTTAGATGATGTTTACCTCATGTAGAAACCTTAAAGGTCAAGTTTCAGTCATCACGTAACCGTTTACGTCTGTAAACTGATTATATATTCAGCTTTCTCTCATTTATTCTTTATATATCTTTTCTGAAACTCTGCATTTTTTAATTCTTTCATGGTAAAACCTGAAGTTGAGGTACACTATAAGAATGAGTCAGTCTGAGACATGTCTACATTAGACTGATGGCTGTGTGCACCACAACACAACTCATTGGTTTGTGTATTGTCTGTGTTGTGAAGTGAGAACGCTTAGCTTTGACACATCGTTTGGATTGTTGCGTATAGTTCGGTCTGATGAAGACCTGTCTGTGTGGTTATATGTTGCGTATAGTTCGGTCTGATGAAGACCTGTCTGTGTGGTTATATGTTGCGTATAGTTCGGTCTGATGAAGACCTGTCTGTGTGGTTATATGTTGCTTACAAGTGTAACTCATGATGTGTGCATGGGACTGACGGATGGCTACGTGCTGTTTTAGAGCAGAAACAGGTCTAAAAACATATAAAATTATAACTTATCTGTGGTGATGAATTAGTTATGACTTCTGGAGCTTACCCTGGTGGGCGAGAGACGATGGACAGCTGTATTTCCTGTTTACGTCCTCAGTCACACCATGAAAGCAAAGAAATCCCAGTAGGATGATAGGGATGCGCCCATACTAGTATCTGTATCGGCTCAATACCAAGTGTGTACTTGTACTTGGTATTAATAAAAGTGTACCGATACCACACTAGTCAAGCCAGCGCAGATGTGTTTGATGACGTGTTTTGAACATGTTTTAAATGAAATAAATTCCTTGAATGTTAAAATGTGACACGTTTTGTTCCACTAAAAGTCAAATCTTTGTTTCAAAACCACACATTTATAGTTGTATTTAGGTAAAATGTGCCAAATCAGAATAAAACTTGTTGAAATTGTTAGATCTTTAACGTTATTATATATGTATTGGTGAGGTAACTTCAGAAAGGATGGATTATTTATTACAACCTGATGAAATCTTACAGTTATAACAGCAATAATAACCATAGTCACAATAATGTTCACATAAACAGATTCGGTATCAACAAATATCGGTATCGGCAGATATTCAAGTTTCAGATATCGGATTGAAATTCCCAAAAAGTGGATTGGTGCATCCCGATAGGATGATTTAATCCAGGAGTTTGGAGAGAGTAACTCTCTGCCGTATTGTCCATGAAAATACGGAAGCAGGGACACGCGTGTTGTTTTCCTTCCTGATCTGATCACACACCACTTGAAAACACGGGATGAGGAAGATCTTTTGGATTAATCTGTTGGTTCATGGAAACCAGAGATGTTTTAGATTGATATTACAGAAATATTAACCTGTTGTGTCCAGATTACTGACTCGTCTGGAGACATCAGGAATTATAGCACCACCTGCTAAGCCTACGTCAGTGTGGGGCGTGTGGGTGTAGCAGTGGAGGTGGAGCAAACTGGATTTCTGAAGGAGTAAACTGCAGCACCAGGTGCTTCATCCATAACGGTGCTGTGTCTTCTGTGTTTCCAACCCAGACAGGACAGGATGGGAGCCTCCATGTCCACACCTGCTCCACCTACAGTCAAGGCTGAGGCCATGATGACCGCCCCTCCCCAGGGTTGTCCCATGCACCAAGAGGCCCAGCCTGTGAAAGGTTTGTTGCTGACTGCTGCTGTTTTTATGGTGCTGCTGATGGTGTTTTGTGTAATGTGGTTGTATCTGTGGTTGTTCCCAGTGTCTCCGCCTTCAGAGTGCCCCATGCATCAAGCTCAGCCCGTCAAAGGTAGGTGGAAACTCTGCTCCATCTCTTTCGAGGCATCAACCTGTAAGACTCCATCAGATCTCAGAGGTCTGTCTCAGGAAGGGCGGTGTGTAACTCTGTAGGGTGGCTTGTTATGGATAACTTGCCATCTAGGTGATCTGCAGCAGAGTTTCAGGCATTTAAATCCCATCCTGGAGGTTTTCAGTCCAGCCACAAGATGTGGTTTTTAATCAGAGACTATATGTGGGAAATCCACAATGATCCATGATAACACTTTATAAAAACACTATTACTACGGTGTTGCGAAGGAGACCTCTGGTTTAACCTGGAAATGACTACGAAACTACTTCCTGTCAGACTTTCCACCAATCAGAGATCTTAAACTGACGGTAACGTCCAATCAGGAGCAGCCAAAGATCAACAAGCAGGAAAATAATGATCCTCTATGGCTGGAATAAAGCCAAGAAGACGTTTGGGATGCGGCTGAGGTGGAGGTGCTTTAGTGAGGATAGCAGGTAGATAGTAGCAGGAAAAACTGTTGAAACATGGAAATAGTTTGTGTGTTTGTTTCAGAAAGATATGCAGATTAACAAAGTTCATTAGTAATAAATCCTGTTTTCTTTTTCTGGTTGCTCTTTATACTGATTTATCTGTTTGTATATTCATTTGACATCATTTAGCTTCAGAATCTGACAGCTGAGGCTGAAAACACGACGTCTGCATGGAAACTATAGATGGTCGATGAAGCCATTTAAAGCTTTTAAGGCTTCTATTTGATTGTACTGAGAGAAAAAAAGTTATAAAATAGACCAGAGCAGTGACATCTGGTGGTCAGCTGTAGGTATTACAGGCACAGATCTTCTAATAATTTCTCCAACTCGATTTAACTTCCAACACAAACAATTCAGTCAGTCTTGCGGCTGTTTTTAATCTGAGAGGTCATCGTCTCTATAAGTGTTGTAACCTTCCGTTTTCTCAGTGTGTTAGTTATGGCTCAACGTGTTGTTCTGTTATTCATTAGATTTTCTAACATGATTTAGATTTAGATGCTGTGAAACAAGATGACAATGTCAAAATTAGTTTATTGGGTTATAAGACGGTTTTGGAGAAGTGCTCATGAATCTCAGAGGGAATTTCTGAGAACAATCTTAAATTTAGTTCATATGCTTTTTTCCTAATTTCTGAATGATAGATTACACTTCCTCATTAGCCAGCAACACCCTGAACATCATGAAACTTTAAATTTTAATATTAACTAATCTTCTTTTGCCAGTTCTCCTAGCCAATGTCACAGAGAGATATTTAGATACCATATAATACTAAATACAGTATTACATTAACAATTATACTAAGTACTATGTTATCCAATACTATTTGATCTTTTGCCATATTATTATCCTCCTTCCTTTGTGGGAGACACAAGGTGGAAGTTTTCCCAAACATGGGATTGTTTTCTTCCACTAGAATACTTGTAACTTAAAGTTTCCTCTCTTAATCTTAATGCTCTCTTAGCCTGTAAAGTGGCGAGCAGGAGGGAACGCCGGGCGTTTCTCGTTTTGATAGATGTAGCGGCACCAGTAGAGCCAGCGCTTTGAATCCGTTACGTCATTTCCGGTGTGTCGTTGGGGCGTACGAAGAGTCATTCGCCATCGGTCACGTGACGGCAGAGCTTTAACATCGGCTTCAAAGCAGCGTTTCAATCTAGTCCGTCTCATTTGAAGCTTCGGTGCTTCCGTTTAAAACGTCCCATCTGTAATGGAGACGTCATATTGCGACTTTGAGTTTAAAGGGTTAACGAGGTATTCTCATCTCCTCCAGCCTCTCCTCCATCAGAGTGTCCCATGCACAAAGCAGAGGCGGGTCCAGTCCACCAGGACCGGGCCTATGAGTTTGTAGAGTGTCCCATGAAGGCTGCAGCCGGCATGAAGAACGACATTGATCCAGCAAATATGGTACGTTGGAGAGAGGAAGGGCGGGAACGTGGGGGTGGGGGGTTTATTCACGTCACCTGCCTGCTAAAACAGAGGAGATAAAACGTTATGATCTGGTTCAGTCTTCTGCTCTTATCTATCTGTGTGTGGACAGATGCCTCCTCCTAACCAGACGCCAGCTCCAGACCAGCCCTTCAGCCTGTCCGTCTCCAGAGAGGAGTCCACCATCCCCCGCCACGGCACGGAGAAGAACTGGGTTTACCCGTCAGAGCAGATGTTCTGGAACGCCATGCTGCGGAAAGGGTCAGTCCCCGTCCCGACACCGTGGAGCTGAAGTCGCATCTCGCTTCAGGCTAAACTGCAGCCGTGTCGGCCTTCGTGCTTCCAGAAGCTGTTCTGGTTCTGGTTCTGTGCTCCAGTCTCACAACCTGTACTCTGAACTGGTCTGCATTCACACCAGTTCAACCAGAACCGACGAGTGAGGGCTTTACTCTGGAAGTGAACGCCAACATCTGGAGACTCGGTCCTGTTTTGTAGTTTTTATTCCGCCGAGTGTCACACGTTCATACTTCCCTCCATCACGTCGCCTGCCGTCCTGTTAGTTCGTTTCTGCACACACAGACACAGAGATGGTTCCAGTTTAAGCTCCGTTGTGTTCAGTAGGGGGTCTTTATGTGTGTGTGCTGCAGGTGGCGTTGGCGGGACGATGACCTTGCTGCTGACGACATGACCAACATCATTAAAATCCACAATCGGAACAACGAGCAGGCCTGGGAGGAGATCCTGAAGTGGGAGTCTTTACACGCACGGTAAATCACATTTTACAGCTGAAACCAGACTCCTGATGGGACCTCCCATCAGCATACTGACTGTTAGTATGAAGTCTCCTTCACCTTTACCGGGGCAACAGGGTTAACATCCAGTTTAACACTGGGAGTCCATAATCCCAGCTGGAAGCCATTAAAACCATTTCTGTCATTTCTAACCATAGACCGTATATTAAAGATGGACGGAGCTTCTGGCGGTTAAAAGTGAAGCCTATAAAACTGCAGTTCCCTCTTCATCCACTAGGGGCTGCAAAACAGAGCAAATCCCCATAGACTCCCATGTTAAAAAGACCAACTTCACAGCAGGAATAAACATGTTTACAGCAGAAATAAACATGTTTACAGCAGGAATAAACATGTTTACAGCCTGGTTCAAAAATCCATTTCAGGTTTAATAGTTCAGGTTTACCTTCATGACAACTGTGGGGGTAGTGAATTTTTTTCTAACTCGCCTTTAAGTAATTTAATCTCGAAGTTCGGCATATTTGTGGGCGTGTCCTTTTGATTGACAGGTACCCGTTCTCCCGCTTCAAGTCAGAAGAACGTAGAACAACCGCGGTTTTTAGCTGGTTAACAATGTGACTTAGCTTTAGCCCGCTTACCTCCGTTAGCTGGTTAGCTCCTGTTATCTCGGTTAGCTCTTAGCTACGGAAAGCTCGGAGTTCGCTCGATGTCAGTCATCCACCATGACGCTCACAGCCCCCCTCTCAGCTCCACCTCTTTGCCCATATTTGTATTTTCCGGGAGAGACGACACGCATTCCCCTGCCAACATGGTGATGGTAGGAACCGCCCACCGAGCTTCAATTCAGCACTTCAGAAACCTACGGGTGACGTCATGGAGACTCCGCCCATCTTTTTCTATACAGTCTGTTTCTAACACAGTCAACACAACAAACAGCAGGTAAACAATGGCTCCACCTCTCTACCCACCCCACCCCCATGACATGAACACGGACCAACAGAGTCTCAGCTGAAAGCAGGAAACAGTTAAATTGTAACTTTTGCTCTTCGGCCCCCAGAACATCAATCCACCACTTTAAACCCAAAAACTCCATTTCCCAGAATCCTTTGAGAGCACTTTCCCTCCAAAATCAGTGTTTTCTGCCCGGTTACATGGATCTGATTGGAGGAAGACAGCTGTCAGTCATTCCCTCCTTACTGTTGGTGGGATGGACATGAAAGCTGGCTGCTTCTCTCTCACACACACACAGGAATAACGGATTGTTTTTCTGGCAGCGAGTGTCCGTGTGGACCCATGCTGAAGAGGTTTGGTGGGAAGGCCAAAGAGTACTCGCCCAGGGCCCGCTTCCGTAGCTGGATGGGGTGAGTGCCTTCATGTCCATGTTGTGTAGAAACCTACGGTGGCCCTGAAGGGTCACAGCAAAATAAAAGCAACAACACAACGGAAGTTACAGAGATGGAGGGGTGTGTAAAAGTGTGTAAAATGAGTAAAAAGATAAATAGAAATGTTTTTTTTAATTTCGGGATGTGTTATAAATGTTAACTGTGACGTGAATGAAGAGTTATTGCTCCGCCTCATTTATCACCTGGTCGTGTGGGAGGAGCGCTCACTGCGTTTGAAATAGGCGACCCGCTCACATCCAGCGTCTCTTTCACTGGGAACGCCCCGTTTAACCCCGAGTGGAAACGTAGCAAGCGGTGTTTGCAGATAAACTGAGAAAATGTTCCAACGTCATGAATCATGTTCATGTTTTCATGTAAGGAACTTTGTTTCTGCTGAGTTTATGTTTCAGTCCTTAGTTGTCCCATAATGGACACAGTTTCACTTCATGCACAACAACCTGAAGGAAAGGAGAACAAAACTGTGGCTTATTATGAACTTTTTAAACACTTTTATGATCAATTTCACACTGAAAGACGCTCTTTAGTCTTTCCTCCGTTTGAGCAGCAAACTCCTCCCCACTCGGCTCTGCTTCTCGTCACCCTGCTATGGGTAAAGGAGCGGACCCAGAAAGAAGCACGTAACTTCAGTTGCAGCTGTTGTGGTTTTGCTTTGCTCTGACCCTTCAGGGCCACCGTATCAGCCGCCTGCTTCAGATTAAATGTCATTTCGCTCCGTCTCCTCTCAGCTACGAGCTGCCATTCGACCGTCACGACTGGATTGTGGACCGCTGCGGGCGGGAGGTGCGTTACGTCATCGACTACTACGACGGCGAGGTCAACAAGGACACCTACCAGTTCTCCATCCTGGACGTGCGCCCCGCCTTCGACTCCATCGATGCCGTGTGGGACCGCATGAAGGTGGCCTGGTGGCGCTGGACGTCCTAGAGGACTGCTTGTGGATGCAGAGACTGTGCACGTCGGGGTGGTGCTGTGAGGAAGACTATCACACTGTCTGAAGATCAATCTTTCATTTCATGCTTTGTAGAAGAATCTAAACTCTCAGACTGGAAAGCGGCGTAACGAGGCAGCAAGACGGCGGTCCGGTTCTCCCTCTTCTCTACGCCTGGAGGGGTTTGATGGTTCGTGTGTGGCTTGGCGAGTTGTGTGTGAGTAGAAGAGGTTGATGCACCGCGGGCAGGAAACGGGTGGTGCTGGTGGCTTTCTGGACAAGCGGCGCTGGTCACCGTGCAGGCTCCTGTTGGGCTGCGTGAAGGGGCGGGGTTAAGCCTTTCAGGTCTCACAGGTCAGGAAAGCAAGGTCATGTAGGATTTCATGCAACAGAGCCGGTTCGTCGTGGAGACGTCGTCCTGAACCAGAAGCAGCTGAAACATCTCATCCAGACGGGTCAAACTGGTCACGCTGAACTGGTCTGTGTGGGCAGCCGGGATAGTACTGGGTTTAATGGGAAAGCCGATGTGGAGCGCATCAGCTGTGTGTTCCACGCTGGATAGTATGTCCATCGTATGGGTTGTTACTCAGCTGGACGTAGCAGGAGCTCGTTTTCCAGCCATCGGGATGTGTGTGTGTGTGTGTGTGTGTTGCACCTTTCCAGGCTAAATGACCTCCTGTTACCTACCTGCTAAGGGAGTCCCGGCTCGTGGCTCACCTGCCTCCACCTTCGTCTCTGCTCTTGTTTCACGTATTTATTTATGGAACCAGAAGACTGTATTTCTGCAAATAATAAATTTCTCCTTTTCTGCTTCTGAAAAACGTCTCTTTTTGGAAACTAGTGTAGATAGGAGTTCCCCGCCTACTGTCCCTGCACGCCCCCTCGGTGCACGCCCCCTTCAGTGCACCCCCGCTCGGTGAAGAACCAACTCGGCTTGAATCCAGTCCTCCATAAAACCAGTTAATTATCAACACAAATCTCTTTAACTTTGTTTTTGTTTTTTTTTGACAAGGACAAATCAGCTTCACTGGAGTTTCTCTGACGTTTTCTGAATGAAATGATGGAAACCGTGATGGAAACCAAGAAAGACCGCACTGCATGAGGACTGACTTCATGCACGTGCAGCTGCTGCTTTATTTCTACAGATAAAAATATGGATTCATCGCAGGTTCTGCTGACCTCCGGTCATCGAATGCCTCACTTTGTCATGACTCTGTATGTCTAACTCCACCTGCAGCTTCTCTAAACAGAAGTTTTATCAAAATAATGTGCTGTTACTGTTGATGTCAAAAGTATAAAAGTGTTTTATGTCATTTATTAAGATAAAAACCAGAGATTTTGTCTCATAAAAGAGTTTTGGCTGAAACCGGAGCTGCAGACGCCTTCTGAGACCTGCAGCTCTGTCAGAAGCATCAAAAACCCCATCTGGAATTTAAATATGTAAACAAGGATCATTATCTAAATATGTATTTATAGAGATCTGACTTGGTTGCCTGAGCAGCACCTTTATGATTCTCACCTTTGTTTCTGTTTCTGTGGAACCTTTTCATTGTGTTTCATTCATCTGCTGCTGCAGGATGCATGTCTGAGGCGTAGAAACATCCAGAACATTCGACAGGAAACACTGAGGAGGAGTTGCATGAATCTGACTCAGATTTACACAAATAATATATTTTAGTGGAAAAAGTCAAATCTCATCACTGTTGGAAAGCTTTGTGTTTGGGAACAGAAAGTTTGGTAAAAGCTGAGTGTTGAAGGAAATGATCAGGATTTGGGACGAACGAAGCAACACAGACTGCTGCCTAACACCCAGTCCCACCCAGTTCCATCCACATCCACCCAGTCCCATCCACATCCACCCAGTCCCACCCAGTCCCATCCACATCCACCCAGTCCCATCCACATCCACCCAGTCCCACCCAGTTCCATCCACATCCACCCAGTCCCATCCACATCCACCCAGTCCCACCCAGTCCCATCCACATCCACCCAGTCCCATCCACATCCACCCAGTCCCACCCAGTCCCATCCACATCCACCCAGTCCCATCCACATCCACCCAGTCCCACCCAGTCCCATCCACATCCACCCAGTCCCACCCAGTTCCATCCACATCCACCCAGTTCCATCCACATCCACCCAGTCCCATCCACATCCACCCAGTCCCACCCAGTTCCATCCACATCCACCCAGTCCCATCCACATCCACCCAGTCCCACCCAGTCCCATCCACATCCACCCAGTCCCATCCACATCCACCCAGTCCCACCCAGTCCCATCCACATCCACCCAGTCCCACCCAGTTCCATCCACATCCACCCAGTCCCATCCACATCCACCCAGTCCCACCCAGTCCCATCCACATCCACCCAGTCCCATCCACATCCACCCAGTCCCACCCAGTCCCATCCACATCCACCCAGTCCCATCCACATCCACCCAGTCCCACCCAGTCCCATCCACATCCACCCAGTCCCACCCAGTTCCATCCACATCCACCCAGTTCCATCCACATCCACCCAGTCCCATCCACATCCACCCAGTCCCACCCAGTTCCATCCACATCCACCCAGTTCCACCCACCCAGTCCCACCCAGTTCCATCAACATCCACCCAGTCCCACCCAGTTCCATCCACATCCACCCAGTTCCATCCACATCCACCCAGTCCCACCCAGTTCCATCCACATCCACCCAGTTCCATCCACATCCACCCAGTCCCACCCAGTCCCATCCACATCCACCCAGTCCCATCCACATCCACCCAGTCCCACCCAGTCCCATCCACATCCACCCAGTCCCACCCAGTCCCATCCACATCCACCCAGTCCCATCCACATCCACCCAGTCCCACCCAGTCCCATCCACATCCACCCAGTCCCACCCAGTTCCATCCACATCCACCCAGTCCCATCCACATCCACCCAGTCCCACCCAGTCCCATCCACATCCACCCAGTCCCATCCACATCCACCCAGTCCCACCCAGTCCCATCCACATCCACCCAGTCCCATCCACATCCACCCAGTCCCACCCAGTCCCATCCACATCCACCCAGTCCCACCCAGTTCCATCCACATCCACCCAGTTCCATCCACATCCACCCAGTCCCATCCACATCCACCCAGTCCCACCCAGTTCCATCCACATCCACCCAGTTCCACCCACCCAGTCCCACCCAGTTCCATCAACATCCACCCAGTCCCACCCAGTTCCATCCACATCCACCCAGTTCCATCCACATCCACCCAGTCCCACCCAGTTCCATCAACATCCACCCAGTCCCACCCAGTCCCATCCACATCCACCCAGTCCCACCCAGTTCCATCCACATCCACCCAGTCCCATCCACATCCACCCAGTCCCACCCAGTTCCATCCACATCCACCCAGTTCCACCCACCCAGTCCCACCCAGTTCCATCAACATCCACCCAGTCCCACCCAGTCCCATCCACATCCACCCAGTTCCACCCACATCCACCCAGTCCCAACCAGTTCCATCCACATCCACCCAGTCCCACCCAGTCCCAACCAGTTCCATCCACATCCACCCAGTTCCATCCACATCCACCCAGTCCCAACCAGTTCTATCCACCCAGTCCCACCCAGTTCCATCCACATCCACCCAGTCCCATCCACATCCACCCAGTCCCACCCAGTTCCATCCACATCCACCCAGTTCCATCCACATCCACCCAGTCCCACCCAGTTCCATCCACCCAGTCCCACCCAGTTCCATCCACATCCACCCAGTCCCACCCAGTTCCATCCACATCCACCCAGTCCCACCCAGTTCCATCCACATCCACCCAGTCCCAACCAGTTCTATCCACCCAGTCCCACCCAGTTCCATCCCCATCCACCCAGTCCCACCCAGTTCCATCCACATCCACCCAGTCCCAACCAGTTCCATCCACATCCACCCAGTCCCATCCACATCCACCCAGTTCCACCCACATCCACCCAGTTCCATCCACATCCACCCAGTCCCACCCAGTCCCAACCAGTTTTATCCACCCAGTCCCACCCAGTTCCATCCACATCCACCCAGTCCCACCCAGTTCCATCCACATCCACCCAGTTCCACCCACATCCACCCAGTCCCAACCAGTTCTATCCACCCAGTCCCACCCAGTTCTATCCACCCAGTCCCACCCAGTTCTATCCACCCAGTCCCACCCAGTTCTATCCACCCAGTCCCACCCAGTCCCAACCAGTTCTATCCACCCAGTCCCACCCAGTCCCACCCAGTTCTATCCACCCAGTCCCAACCAGTTCTATCCACCCAGTCCCACCCAGTCCCAACCAGTTCTATCCACCCAGTCCCAACCAGTTCTATCCACCCAGTCCCAACCAGTTCTATCCACCCAGTTCTATCCACCCAGTCCCATCCACATCCACCCAGTCTCCAGTTCCTTCAGCCATGTGCACGTCTTCACGGTTGTTACTTGGGATACCTGGAAGTAAAAATCCTTTCAGATCTTAATCTGAACTGGATAAACTGAAGTGCAGCTTTGTGTAAAACTTAGTTTCTTTTCTACATAATTCATTTAAAACTTTTTAACCCTTTTACAGGAAACTCAATGAAATCCCTTTAAATTAGACATTTTAACCTAGAACTGTCCTTCGGGTTTGTACCAAGACCTCCATTCTGTTACATTAACAAAAATAGTTTTATGCTGAAAGAAAGAAACAAATTGATCAAAAATAGTCACTTGTCCCATAAAGGGTTAAAGTTCAGGTTCTACCAGCCAACATGACATCTCATAGTTCTCACCAGGAATGATCTATTACAGACATTTTCTGTTACAAACATGACATGGATCCTGTTCTTTATGTGACGTGTTCATCGTTGGACTTTAGCATCACAGCTGCATCATGACGTATTTTCTCTACCTCTGTAACTCCTCCCTTCCAAAAAAACACACATTTACCATGAATGCATTAGGATGCTGTGTTCGTAGCCTAGCAACAGCACAGCTGATGATGTCCCAGGCTGCCAGGTGCCACTAGGTGTAAGGATGAAGACGGAGTAAGAAGACCTTTCTGTCGCCAAAAGGTTCAGGATGGATGGATGGCGATCTGTGCCGCCGTCTGGATCCAGCAGGATCAATACATCCGGAATTTATGGATCCTTTTCTATCCGAAGCTAACGGAGCTAATGGTCCAAGTATGAAAACAGTTTAGAGTTCAACACGGCTGCTGGCGTGATGCAGGGTGTGTTTTCATCCGAGCTGGTCACGTGACCACCGGGTTGGGTCGTAGGTTTGAGTCCGACCATGAGGAGGCAGGGATCATGGAGGTCTGAGTGCCTCTAGTTATCATTTCTATTTATTTCACTTATATCATCATGTATGTTATAATAAACATGTAAACCCTGTTTTGGCGTGTTCCGACAGAGTGAGATGCCTTTCTGTTTCTCTCCACATCTCTAAACTAAAGCAGGGTCTCCAACACCATCCTGCAGGTTTTAGTGTTTCCCTGCGACAACACTGCTGATTGAAATGAAAAGGTTCTCCAGTAACTTGTCATCTTCTGCAGCTGCCTGCTAATGAGCCGTTAATCAGGTGTGTTGCAGCAGGGAAACACTGCAGGATGGTCGTCCACGAGGACCGGAGGTGGGGATCTCTGATAGAAAACCAGTTGAGTAACTGAAGGGCAGTTTTCAGCTCAGACACAAGAGGGCGCTGTGTGACAGATTTCTGATGGCCAGATGCCATAAAACTCATCTGTTGCAAAGAAACCCAACATGTTTACACACTTTCTACAGGTCAACGTGAAAGAAAAGATGTGAAAGACGTTAGAAAACTTCCTCTCATGTCAGCAAACCTGCTGAGTTTTATGGGTTTTATGTGGACTCTCGTGGTTCTGAAGCCGGATGAGCAAGCCTCCACAGGACTGTCTTTATCATCATCTGACTGGCTGAGATGTTACCTTCACTGCTGTCGTCTGGGTTCCTTTTCTGCACAGAACCAGATACTGACATCAGAACAAGCAATAAAATTGCCTCTTAGCTTCCATTAAGAATGTATATGTGTTTGATTTATTATCATTTTCTGTATGTAAAATTAATCAAACAAACGACAAACCTGTGTTTCTGAAGAGAGGGTGGAAAGTCCTTGATGACAGCTGTGTTTCAGTTGTTGCCTGCATTGTAGGGTCAGTCTGCTCCAACACCAACTTTTAGACATCAGTAGACCGCTGGTGCTGCGCATGGCGTGAGATGTGCTGGACTAAAATCTGCAAATACAAGTTATAAAAATATCAGATCATCACATAAATAGATTGTAGGTGTAAATAGCTGCAGTTTAAGAGTAATCAAATATTGTAATACAAATAGATCAAATCAAACTTTATCAAGCATTTTCATGCCAAAGGCAACACAAAGGGCTTTGCATCCTTTTTTTAAAAAGCTGATTAGATAAATCAGGTTTCCACACACTGAAATATTAACATAGAATATTAAAAACAACTCATTTTATTTCACACAGTTATACACAGACACAATTTCCCCTAACCTCAGTGTCTTCACTGCATGTAGATAAAATAAAACATATCTTTCAGTCCATCATACCAGGAGTCGGACCTTCACATCCACAGAGGTTGCAGATATTAATCCTGCACAGCTCCTGTTTTACAAACATGACGTGAAGATGAAAAAAGTTTGCATTCGGGTGCGGTGAATAAATACGATGATGGAAATAAAATATTCTCCCTGCCGATAACCAATAGGTGCCAATATCAGATTACATGATGGTTAAATGATCATTGATAATTACAGCTGCCATGTCATGTTGGGGAGCGCAAGCTACATCCATAATGGATACTGTACTTACTGTGTGGTAACAGGCGTGAAAAATAATAAATAGAGAAGTCATTTACAAACATTTACGTGGCAGAGCATAGGATAGATATAAGAAAATAAAACCTGGGGCTCATTTATACGCCGCAGGCCGTTAAACCTTCTGGCTCGTCCCGTTAGCATAGCCGTTAGCATTAGCCTCATCTTCATCAGCTTAAAGCCTGTTACATACTCCACGAGAAGCGAAAACTTTTTTCTTGTTCTCGAGGCTCCGAGAAGAAAATGACGTCATTTTGTTCTCGCAGACGCGTTTGAAGACAGTTCTTGACACACCGGGTTGGCAGAACTTTTTTCTTGCGGGGCTGCGAGAAGTATCGTGTGATTGGTCGGACATTGGAGGTGAGCGTCGTTAACACAGAGAAAGCATGAAGCGGAGTTGTTGCTTCCGTGTGTTTGCTGTTGGCGGCAAAACGGGTTGTTTTGATAAAACAGCTGATCGAGGTGGTGAGAAAGTACGAAAATTTTTACATGTGGCAATAAAACACTCGGATCAAGCCGCGTGCACGACCCGCCCTGCCGCGGACGTAGCTGCTCGTTAAATATGAAACTAGAAACTCGGAGAGCGGAAACCTCCGCCAAGCACAATGTTTAAGAATCCTTTTAAAACATTCCTGGATCCTAACGGTGATCCTGATCACCACCAGAATTTAATCAGTTCTTCATTTTTACATTTACAACAACTCTTGAAATATTTATAAAATCCCTCCGTAACCTTTTAAGTTATCTTAAGCAAAAAGACGCCGGGGAAAACAACCTCCTCGGCGGAGGTAAAAACCGGGTTCATTGCACATAAAGCAGACATCGCCCCCCGCAGTGATCCCTCCCCACTGCAGACGTGCTTCTCGTGGAGTATGTATGGACCTGCCGAACAAGACGTTTTTTCTTGTTCTTGCAGCCTCGAGAACAAGAACTCAGTTCTTGCGTCTCGTGTAGTATGTAACAGGCATAAGTCACTGCAATTGTCCCTCTTTCCAACCGGGTTGATGCCGTCTTCTCCTGGTATTTTCCCAAATGTTGGCAACATGTTTGGCACAAACAGGCCGCAGCCGGCAGAGATGCAGGTGCATTATCAGCAAAAAATAATGTAATCCATCTGTCCCTGGTAGTTTGGTCCGCTGATGAAGGGAGAGAAAAAAACCTTCCGATGTTGGTTTTGGTAACAGACAACCGAGCAGTGGACATGATCGCTGCTCGCACGTCTTCACACAGCTTGTTACTAATAGCAACTGAGGCAGGTCCAGCAGGTGTATTTAGGCTGGAAAAGGGGCTGGTTAATGCAAATAGCTCTCCGGGATGTCAACATCCCGGGGAGAATATTAAAAAAAATACGTTTGCGAGACTTCAGCGTTGTGGACAGTTTTGTTGCAAATAAAGTGCCCAGACGGAAAAACCCGGCCGTCTTCAACAGAAAGGCTTCAGGGGATGTTACCACTTCTGCCCAACTCTAATACGCACGTTTTAACTCGAAAAAGTGCAATTTCCGGGTGATGACTCCTTTACAAACATTTTTTCACACATTTTGACATAACCAAATAAATTTCATATCTGGCGGTAAAAAGTTAAAGCTATGCGGAAGTGCAAAACACTACAGTTCCCACCTCATCCACTTGGGGCTTAAAAACAGTGCAAATCCACATAGACTCCATCCATCCATCTTCTGCCGCTTCTCCGGGGTCAGGTCGCGGGGGCAGCAGCCTAAGCAGGGAAGCCGAGACTTCCCTCTCCCCAGCCACATTTGCCAACTCTGCGGGGGGGATCCCGAGGCGTTCCCAGGCCAGCCCAGAGATATAATCCCTCCAGCGTGTCCTGGTTCTTCCCCGGGGTCTCCTCCCCGAGGGACGTGCCTGGAACACCTCACCAGGGAGGCGTCCAGGAGGCATCCTGACCAGATGCCCGAGCCACCTCAACTGGTTCCTCTCGATGCGGAGGAGCAGCAGCTCTACTCTGAGCCCCTCCCGGATGACTGAGCTCCTCACCCTATCTCTAAGGGAGAGCCGGGCCACCCTGTGGAGGAAACCCATTTCAGCCGCCTGTATACGAGATCTCGTTCTTTCGGTCACGACCCACAGCTCATGACCATAGGTGAGGGTAGGAACGTAGATCGACTGGTAAATCGAGAGCTTCGCCTTCTGGCTCAGCTCCTTCTTCACCACGACAGACCGGCGCAGAGTCCGCATTACTGCAGACGCCGCACCGATCCGTCTGTCGATCTCGCGCTCCATCCTTCCCTCACTCGTGAACAAGACCCCGAGATATTTAAACTCCTCCACTTGAGGCAGGACCTCACTCCCGACCCGGAGAGGACAATCCACCCTATTCCGGCTAAGGACCATGGTCTCAGATTTGGAGGTGCTGATTCTCATCCCAGCTGCTTCACACTCGGCCATGAATCGCTCAAGCGAGAGCTGGAGATCACGACCAGATGAAGCCAACAGGACCACGTCATCTGCAAAAAGCTGGGACCCAATCCTAAGGCCACCAAGTCGGATCCCCTCAACACCTCGGCTGCGCCTAGAAATTCTGTCCATATAAGTTATGAACAGAATCGGTGATAAAGGGCAGCCTTGGCGGAGTCCAACCCTCACCGGAAACGAATCCGACTTACTACCGGCAATGCGGACCAAGCTCTGACACCTGTCGTACAGGGACCGGACAGCTCGTACAAGGGGGTTCGGTACCCCATACTCTCGGAGTACCCCCACAGGAGCCCCCGGGGGACACGGTCGAATGCCTTCTCCAGGTCCACAAAGCACATGTAGACTGGTTGGGCAAACTCCCATGCTCCCTCCAGGACCCCAAAGAGGGGACCGGACAGCTCGTACAAGGGGGTCCGGTACCCCATACTCCCGAAGTACCCCATATCCCCTCCAGGACCCCAAAGAGGGTATAGAGCTGGTCCACTGTTCCGCGACCAGGACGAAAACACACTGCTCCTCCTCAATCCGGGATTCGACAATCCGGCGGACCCTCCTCTCCAGGACCCCTGAATAGACCTTACCAGGGAGGCTGAGGAGTGTGATTCGCCTGTAATTGGAACACACCCTCCGGTCCCCCTTCTCAAAAAGGGGGACCACCACCCCAGTCTGCCAATCCAGCGGTACTGCCCCCGATGTCCACGCGATGCTGCAGAGGTGTGTCAGCCAGGACAGCCCCACAGTATCCAGAGCCTTAAGGAACTCCGGGCGGATCTCATCCACTCCCGGGGCCTTGCCACCAAGGAGCTTTTTGACCACCTCAGCGACTTCAGCCCCAGAGATAGATAGAGTCCACCCCTGAGTCCCCCAGCTCTGCTTCCTCATCGGAAGACGTGTTGGTAGGATTGAGGGGGTCTTCGAAGTATTCCTCCCACCGACCCACTACGTCCCGAGTTGAGGTCAGCAGCTCCCCACCTCCACTGTACACAGTATTGATGGAGCACTGCTTCCCCCTCCTGAGCCGCCGGATGGTGGACCAGAATCTCCTTGAAGCCGTCCGGAAGTCTATTTCCATGGCCTCGCCAAACTCCTCCCATGCCCGAGTTTTTGCCTCGGCAACAGCCGAAGCCGCATGCCGCTTAGCCTGCCGGTACCCATCTGCTGCCTCCAGAGTCCCACAGGCCAAGAAGGCCCGATAGGACCCACTCTTCAGCTCGACGGCATCCCTCACTGCTGGTGTCCACCAACGAGTCCTGGGATTACCGCCACGACAGGCACCAACAACCTTACGGCCACAGCTCCGGCTGGCCGCCTCAGCAATAGAGGCATGGAACACAGCCCATTCGGACTCAATGTCCCCCGCCTCACTCAGGACATGTTCGAAGCTCTGCTGAAGGTGGGAGTTTAAACTCGCTCTGACAGGGGACTCAGCCAGACGTTCCCAGCAGACCCCTTACAACACATTTGGGCCTGCCAGATCTGACTGGCTTCCTCCCCCACCATCTGAGCCAACTCACCACCAGGTGGTGATCAGTTGACAGCTCCGCCCCCCTCTTCACCCGAGTGTCCAAGGCATGTGGCCGCAGGTCCGACGATACGACTACAAAATCGATCATCGAACTGCGGCCCAGGGAATCCTGATGCCAGGTGTACATATGGACACTCTTATGTTGGAACATGGTGTTCGTTATGGACAATCCATGACGAGCACAGAAGTCCAATAACAAAACACCATTTGGGTTCAGAGTGCGGGGACCATGCCTCCCAATCACTCCCCTCCAGGTCTCACTGTCATTGCCCACGTGAGCATTTAAGTCTCCCAGCAGAACAATGGAGTCCCCAGAAGGAGCACCCTCCAGCACTCCCTCCAAGGACTCCAGAAAGGGTGGGTACTCTGAACTGCTGTTCGGCGCATAAGCACAGACAACAGTCAGGACCCGTCCCCCCACCCGGAGGCGGAGGGAAACTACCCTTTCATCCAGCGGGGTAAACCCCAACGTGCAGGCACCAAGCTGGGGGCTGATGAGAATGCCCACACCTGCTCGGCGCCTCTCACCATGAGCAACACCAGAGTGGAAGAAAGTCCAGCCCCTTTCGAGGGAACTGGTTCCAGAGCCCAAGCCATGCGTCAAGGTGAGTCCAACTATATCTAGCCGGAACCGCTCAACCTCGCGCACAAGCTCAGGCTCCTTCCCCACCAGAGAGGTGACGTTCCACGTCCCCTAGAGCCAGCTTCTGCAGCCGGGGATCGGACCGCCAGGGTCCCCGCCCCTTGCTGCCGCCCAGCTCACACTGCACCCGACCCCTACAGCTCCTCCCGCAGATGGTGAGCCCACGGGAGGTGGGGCCCATGTAACCCTTTCGGGCTGAGCCCGACCGGGCCCCATGGGCGAAGGCCCGGCCACCAGACGCTCACTCTCGTACACCACCTCCAGGCCTGGCTCCAGAGGGGGGTCCCGGTAACCTATAGACTCCCATGTTGAATTTCCCTTTTGGGGATTAATAAGTATTTTTCATTTATTCATTCATGTTAAAAAGATCAACTCCACAGCAGAAATAAACATGTTTACAGCCTGGTTCAAAAATCCATTTCAGGTTTATAGGTCAGGTTTACCTTCATGACAACTGTGGGGGGAGTGAATTGTTTCTAACTCCCGAAGTAATTTAATCTTGAAATTTGACATATTTAGGGGCGTGTCCTTTTGATTGACAGATACCCGATCTCCCGCTTTAAGGAGGAGGAATGTAGAACAACTTTGGTTTTCCATCCATCCATTTTATTAGCCGCTTGTTCCTGTTAAGGGTCCCAGGGAATCTGGAGCCCATCCCAGGATTCATTGGGCGAAAGGCAGGGTACACCCTGGTCAGGCATTCAGTCCATCACTGGGCTTAAAAAAATATTTTTTTTAGTGTAAGCAAGACTGAAGAAACACCTGCAAATCAGTTGTTTGTGGAAACTTACAAATATCGCTTTTATTTTGTGAAAAAATGTCATGGAAACGCAGTTTGTGAGGGTTTTCTGAGGGGTGGGAAACTGAACCCTCCAGGGAGGTGACGGTGCAGAGTTACCTGAGGATGGATGAATACTGAGTAATGATTATTGTTTCCTCACAGTTTGAACTTTATGAAAATCCACACAGTGAAATCCTGGCTGAAGATGGGAAAAGGAGGACAGGTTCCATGGAAAGAAACTTCTTTTTATGTAGAAACATGGCCGGTTTGGCTTTCCGCTACCCGCTGAGCTACATGAGCTGGAAGCCTTTCCCAAAGGAAGGCAGGTCCACCACATTACTACAAACACCTCTGATAGTATTCAGTCTGCTGGCTCTGCTGCTCCCCACATATGTATTGTTCTGTAGAACTGACTGCTCACTGAAGGATGAGGGTTTCCCTTTTACCTACTTTTCTTGCATCTTACTTTTCGTTAAGCACATTTCACTACAAGTTTCAGCACTTTTTTTTTCTTTACTATGTTTTACTTTACACTGATAATGTCATGTTGCGCTTCTCATAATATATTATTTTTCTCTGTTATGCAGCTGCACCTGTGTGTCCATAACAGATTTCCCCAAACAGGATCTTGTCTTATTACTAACAGAACTTTGTAGAAATATCAAACACAGATCGACAATGACTAAAGGACCATTATTTCCATTTTTTTTTTCTCATTTGTTGATCTTTGGCTGCTCCTGATTGGACATTTAAGCTCCGATTGGTGCAAAGTTTGACCAGAAATGTCTTCATCGTCATATCCAGGTGAAAATAGAGTTCTCCTATCAACATAGTAGTGTTGGTGATCTTTCTTTATGATAAAAATGTGATAAATAATGGTGTTATCATACATCATTGTGGATTTACAGTAGTCTCTGAATAAAACACTACATGTTGTGACAATTAACCCCACAGAGTTACACACCAACGTTCCTGAGATACTGATGATGAATTAAAAAGTGGTTTTCCATGTTTAGGTGCCATCGTCTCTGTTCTCCATTGTGGAAAGACAACTTTTGAGGAAATAAAGTGAGCATGAGCCCGTTGCCCTCCGTCCACATTGAAAATATGGCTGTGAATGCCTGATCTTGTCTGAGTTATTCATGTGGGTGTTCGGAGCAGGAGCTTAAAACACAGTCAGGGAGGTGAACACAACATGTCTTATGGTTACTGGATCCTGTTCTCATTTATTAAGGCTCCTGTCTGTTGGTGTTTCTGCCTTTTGACTGATGGATTCTTGATAGTTTTTTATTTTATGTCAGAATATCTTCTCTGTAACTGTGGAGAGAGCTGCAACATGACATCCCTTTACCATTTACATTGAAGGCAACAAGGTGGTTCAACATGATTTCTCTGGCTGTAATTGGCCAGCCATCTGTGGAAAAAAGAACAAAATTGATCCAGGAGGCATCGCATGCTGTTTTGTGGGGGTCTCTCTTTTAAATACATAAATGTGTGGGTTCACTGCAGAGCCGATGTGGATGTTGCCAGAGGTAATGTGTGCATGTTGATTTCCCATGTGTTTCAGCGAGGCCAGATAGCTGCACAACATGTAGCAGATGTCCAAACAGCCTCTGGCATTCAGTGTGAAAGTCAGATATTTTAACTTATCTGCTCTCTGCAGTTCCATTTCCATACCAAAGTAGGGCCTTTCTATCGCTTTGTTTGCTGCCAGCCACCCACCACCTCACCATTACCCAGCTCCGTCCACTCTATCAGGAACCATCTAGTCAGAGACGGCTGTTCTGTTTTAACTGAAAGGCATGTTTACTGCCCTGTCAGCTAATCAGTATTAACGTGTAATCATTCAGATGCTTGTGTGGGTGTTGGATCACAAGGTCAGCTCTCAAAATATTTCAGCAAAAATGCAGGAAAAGCTTCAGATTAGGATGACCTAACCACATAGCTCACGTTTTCATCAGTAGACAACAGTTTCATGAATTATTTTTCTATCCTGTTTAGTAGTTCAGGAAACAATGTTTAGATTGTTTATGATGACCCAAAAAGAATTTTACCACAAACGCAGAGATTTCTCCTTGTTTCCACCGATGACTGTCGGGTTGGGCTGGGTAGGGATACTTTTTTCTTTGCATTTCTGACCTGACCCATCCTACTTTTGGGATCCTTCCATTGGGGTACCAATCCAACAGATCCAACTCAAAAGGGTGGAGCTGGACACACCACAATCCTTTGAATTGTTGGGGAAAAAACTCACTTTCCATGCAACCTGGCCTAAAAACAAAGCATGAATGACTCCAACAGATTTTCTTTTTGTTGATGAAATCTCCGTAACAAAAGGCGTTGCAAAGCACCATTTCTCAGACTTTTGGATGCCATTCTCCTCTTTCGTTTCTAAGGATTCATTCACATCAGGATAGCCCACTAGACTTGTTCCGATTGGAGACTCAGCTCAGTTGTAGGGGGGTGTATTCATGTGGACAGAGATCGTGTTCACGCTGCACTTTAGTCAAACCAGCCAAACCACTAGAATAATATATCCCCATTCCCACCAAAGGTGGCGCTGCACTAGTATTTAACAGAAGAGAGGAAAAGACCCGCGTGAAGAAGAAAACTCTTCACGTGGGTTTTTATTGTGTCTTATGCAAGTATACTGCAAAAATACACTGCAACAATGGACGCAGTATGAACACCAGACAAGGCACAGGACCCTAAATGCCATATATATGTATTTACCCACAATGCAATGCTATGTCTATTACAGGAAGTGACTCTTTTTTTGTAGTCTGATTCCTGTATTTGGTACTCTTAAAACGGACCAAGACCTGTAGGCGGACCAAGTCCGCTTCTTTGCTCCAAATCAGAATTTATTTGGCACTTTTCACATTTCTCCAAAAAGGGAAACAACAACATTTATGAAGTTGTGTTATAGTAAAAGTGAAACAAATGTGTGTGCGACTCTACAAAGTTTTAGAGATTTGTACTCTAAAACTATTTCTTTAATGATGTTTGACTTCAGTCTGCTTCTCTTCTGGTACACCACCTCTGCAAAGAAACTATTAGATAACAATTAAGCAACTTTAAAGTCATTAAAAATCAATGCTGATGGTGATTAGAGGCTGATACAAACAAAAGGGGAGAAGGTCCTGCAGGTAGTCATGGACCCCTGCAGATGTTTCCTCTGAGAGGGACGATTAATTTTAAAGACCATTGATTGCACAAATATATAATACCAACAACATAAAGAAAAGAAAACTTTCAGCAGTTACCCTGCAACAGTTCTGCGGTAAAGACTGGGACCAGTTCAGTGGTAAGGACTGGAAACAGCTCTGTGCTGATGTGCCAGGCCTGCACAGTGCCCGTGTGGAGTATCTTTCATGTGAGTGGATCTGAATGAACCACACACATGGAATGATGTTGAAGGGCATCAAATATGATGATGATCTCAACCATTCTGGCCAGGTCACCAGTCTGAGGAGATCCCAGAGACGTGGAACAGGGATGAGGAGTTTGGTGGTCTGCAGGTGTGCTGGAAGTAGACCACATATTTTGATAAGAACAGAAGCAATATGTTACACAGAATGACATGTAGCACAAGCTGCGTTTCCATTACACTTTTTCAGAGTGTTTGACAACACTTGACAACATGCTTCAGTTTGACTACAGGTAATCTGTTGCCACAAACAGTGCCAGTACAGCAAGTTGCCTTCTGGGCCAGTTCCCCTAGCTCCACCATCTGGCAACTCAGGAGGTTGGAGTACTCTCCCAGCGTATACCGCAAGGCTGTGTGGTATTCCATCAGATCCTGCCAAAACGGAAGTTTTATTGGCTCACTTTGGTTTTGAGGTTATCTGTTGTGAGCTTCTCAGAAATTGGGATAGAGACCAATGTGGATGTGTGGTGAGGCCTGGTTTGCAAACCATTAATTGGATTCAGGTGTGTTGGAGAAGGTATGCTGGAGAGAAGATCTCAAGAACCAGACATGGGCAGCCTTTCTGCAGTGACTCTAAACTTTGGAACTTTTTCCACTTTCCATGCCACTGGCTCTTTCCAGCTTTTAAGTCCTCTCAAAACCTGCCTCCTGAAAGTACTTAATTGTTTCTGTTGTCTAAATTTATGAATATTGTTGGTTTATTTGCACGTTTTAAATGACTTTTTACATTTCTTGTTTTTGGACTAATTGCTTGTTTTAATGAGTGTGCTTTAGTGTTGTGAAAGGTGTGTAAATAAGATGTTTTATATGTGTTTACAACTTGATTCAGGTCTGGTTTTAAGTTTAATACATGAATGTGTCCCGTTCTCATCCTCATGGTCAGTGAAACCTGTCCAGAACTCTACAACTCTTCAGAGGGACTGTTGTGACAAACACTGATCCTTTTACTTAAACAGAGTCCATACTCGGCTGACATCAGGGTAGAACGTTTCTACTACGAGAAGGAAAGGAGTGTAGCTGATTATTGTCTCACTTGGCTCATTATCAGAAAAGAAGCACCAACAGAGGAAAAAAAAACTCTGTGGGAGGTAAGTTCTCCAAAGACTACTTTGAACTCAGAGAAAAGATCACAGCTGAATTTCTATGGACTAATTGGCTTCCACTGAGGAAAAAGAAATGATTTTTCATTTATTTTTTTCATTATAGGGAGCAAACTTCAGCTCCAGTAAGATTTCTTTAACAAACTGAGACACTAATTGTAAATGATGAAGAGGATGAAGATTGGTGATTAATGATCTACAGCTCTCTGCTTTTTATGTAGATGGAAACCACTCAGGCTTTGGTCAGACTTTGGTTGTCCTTCATAGTCCCAGCAGGGTCCTGCTCAGACCTCCTCCACCTTCTGATGCTGCACATGGCTTCATGCCATTAACACTTCTAAAACAAAGACTGCTTCTGTGACAGATTACAGGTTGTCAAAGTAGTTGGTGTATGTGTAAGGCTACGTTCACACTACAGGCTGAAGTGACTTAAAGCCGATGTTTTTTCTCCCTATGCGACCTGTAACCGATCTTTTCTTAACAGTCTGAACGACACAGATCTGATGTTTTCGAATGCGACCCAGGCCGCTTGGATATGTGGTCCTAAACCCGATATGTATCTGATCTTTTGCCATGCGACTTCAGTCTGAACGGTCAGGTCGCATTAATCCGACCGACACGTCATTGACACACGACAAACGTCATTATTATGTGTTGGTTGTTTATGAACTCTTTATCGGTAAATACGCTCACATCACTCTCCCACCAATCCTGACTGCGACTCCGTACCCAAACGTTTCTCTCTACAGTTGTTGCTGCCACAGCTCCACAAAGACCAAAACTTTTACTTTCCTCTTCCGTAAACGTCTCCTGAAGACGAACCCATTCACAATGTTGTGGCTCCGGTTGGACAAAACTTTTAAAATAGCAAACGCTCTGCTACCATCCATATTTACTTCCGCAAACACAAAGATGTCACACGCACGCTCACTGCACGTCACTGTGTCTTCTACGCATGCGCACGCTTCTGGTGCGCGTGAGGTTCATACAGAAGATCACGTACAAGTCACATTTGATCAGAAATGTAAACAGACTTTCAAAATATTCGGATTTCACAAAAACATCCAATATGAGCAGCAAGCCTTGCAGTCTGAAAGTAGCCTAAGTTATCAATATTATGTGCTAATACTGACAATCTGGTTGGAGTTTGATGATTGCATGCACGATTACTTTTGACCAGCAGCACTGTGTTGTGCGCTTGTACAGTGATGACATGTTCTCGGGTTAAGTAAAATGGAGCGAAGACATCGGGTCCGTCTCGTTCCTTTATTTATTAAAAAGCAACCACATACCTCTCCCAAACTGTTGGTGCAGAGGGTGCAACACCTCAACAATCAGAAGATGCTGTATCTGGCTGATTGTATGAAAATGTCAGATCCAGCAGGATGTCAGCTAAGGGTGGTCCGATTCCCTATTTAATCCATGCATCTCGATGCAACATGCCCCAATTGTGTAACAATCTATACATTTTCAAAACTATTATTGTTCCTCATATTTAAATGCAGCTGTAAAGTGTGTCAGGAAGCTCAAACTTGTGCGTACCGCCTGTGCACTTACAGAAACTGGACTGGAAGTCTGTCCTCTAAATGTCCAGGTGGCAAATAGTCAACAGCGATAGCAGGAAGCTAGCAGCTAGCCTTGCAGCTACTCTTACTGAACGTGAGATTTACTCATCGGGTTTGAAGGCAGCGTTTGGAAACATTTAGGTTTTTACGGACATGAGAACAGACAAGACCTGGACAAGACTTCCTGCATATGGAAGCTGTTTAAAGCCAAAATAAAATCTAATAGTAACACTACAAACACGAGACGCAGCCCTGTTCCAGTCCAGTTAGAGGAGGTTGTTTCAGTAGATAACAGTGGTTTCATGAAAAAAATGCAAAGAAAAATATGTTTGATATGCATTGGATTTATTTATGGTTCAACATAAATTAAAGATAGTAGAGATAAATGAATTTGGTTACTGAATGGAGCATAAAGTAGTCGATCTCCATCTCTTTCCATATGTCGGCGTTTTCAGCCATCCTCCTCGGTGCATGAAGGCTTCCTCACACCCTCCTTCTGTATCAAGTGAGATTAAGTGACTCGGTAAGTCATCAAGGCTGCTTCTTGTAAAATTGATCTGGTATTCAGGGTGAAATGGGGAGATTATTGGAGAAGTAATTATAAAGGGCCTGGTCCCCAGTCCTTCTCCTTGCTGTTTATCGGCGAGCTCATTAGAGGACGTTGGCAGACAGACGGGGCCCATCTCTTTATTTGCCAGTTGACCACACCGTAAAAGTCAGTGGGTCATGGCTCCCGGCAGTGTGATAAGAAGAGAGAGCCAAATTGGAGGAGGACTGATTACATCCCTCAGGAGATGTGTGATGACGCTCTGGGCTCCATCAGAGCCGTCTACTCCTATTTCACTCAGTGCTCCATCTCTTTTACCCCTCATTTATCACCACTTGGTTAACTGCTGCTTCTTCCTCGCTGCAGCTGTGTTTGGATGCCAGTCTGACATCTCTCTTTTAGACTGACTTGTTCTTTTAAGAATTAAAATAATGCCAATCAACCAGGCAGATACATGCAGAAGTTTCCCTGTGAGTGTATTTAGCATCTTTTAACAACCGGTCCTGATAAAGAGGTGGTCAGAGTTAATGGTGATTTTATATTTCCTAATAACAGATGGTCGTGTTTAAAAATGTGACCAGATGCTTTTTGTAATGGTTCAGTTATTGTATCCATGACAGTGAAGGTCCCCTAATTTAGCTTTTTATTCTAATCCTGACCAACGGGCAAAGCGCCAGCTACCAGGCGGTCACCCCGATGGCTTGTGTCCAGGCAAGGGAAGTGGATCCAACATTTTCATTCATCACTAAAATTACATTGCAAAATAAATAGCACCATTAAGTTTAAAATAGCTTTATGGCAGCATCTATTAAAGAAAAAAAAATTATGAAATATGTAATGTTTATGTAACAGTAAGCCAAAGTCCCAGTTTGATATAACGGTATGTGGTATATGGTTTTAAGGTCAAGATTTGGTTCTTTTCGATACAGGAAGGGAACAAAATGCAAAACGTAAAACTGCTTAACTTTAGTGTAAACAAGAACATGTTTTAAAATGAAACCAAAATAATAATTTTAAAAAAAAACCCTGCTTTCTCATTTTCACATTCTCAATTAAAAGATTCTTAAATAAATAAATATAGTATAAATAGAGAAATTTCTCCTCTATCTGTACCTGCATATTTATAAAGGAAGGGATCAATCAGTCAAACCTGTACAAATATTAATTTAATCCACAGTTCCATGTTTTCTTTAAAAAAAGAAAATCTAATTGTGTGTTGGCTTTAAAATATAAAGGAACATGACATTACAAGGCTATAACATTTTTTGGTTAATAAAAATGGCTTGAATGAGAAATTTTCAGATATAATCTGTATTCCAAAGTAAAATCCCTTAAACTATCTTGTGTTTTATTAATTTAAAAGTACTTTTTTATACTTAAAAAATGTTGTCAGTAAATTTACATATAGGGAGGTTATTTTTTGCGATCTTTAAAATGGAAGCTATTTAAAAAAGAAAATTAATACTTTTTTGTAGTGATATTGTGGTTTGAGTACCGTTCATCCAGAAGGAGTTGAGGAGTTGACTTCAGTCCCATGTGAAGGGGGCGGGGCTACAGCAAGAACAGGGTTCAAACATGGCTCGGCTTAAGATCAGCTGGCTGCTTTCGTATTATCCACTTATGTTTACTCACTTACATACTTAACCGCGAAGCCAAAGTTATCCTAAACTGGAGCTTTTTCCCAAGGAGCTCTGGCTTCTCCTTCAATTTTTCACTAAAGATGAAGTCTGCTAACCATAATGCTCACTATCCATTACCTTCACTCACCATAACATCTTCTAACCATAACTGCCACTAGCCAAACTATCTGTTAACCATAACATCAGTTAGCCATAACAGCCGCTAGACATACAATCTGCTATCTATAACATCCACTCACCATAACATCTGCTAACCATAACAGCTGCTAGCCATATCATCTGTTAGCAATAATATCTGCTAGCCATAAAAGCCGCCAGCTACACAATTTGCTAGCCATACAATTTGCTAGCCATAACCTTCACTAGCCCTATCATCTGCTAGCCATAACAGCTGCTAGACATACAATCTGCTAGCCATAACCTCCACTCACCATAACATCTGCTAACCATAACAGCTGCTAGCCATATTATCTGTTAGCCAAAATATCTGCTAGCCATAACAGCCGCTAGCCATAATCTTCAGTAGCCCTAACATCTGTAAGTCATAACAGATGCTAGCTACATATTTCACTTGTCATAACCTTTATGAGCTATACAATCAGCTAACCATAACAGCCACAAGCAATGCTATCTGTTAGCCATAACATCTGCTAGCCTTAACAGCTGCTAGCTATACAATTCGCTAGCTATAACCTTCACTAGCCCTAACGTCTGCTAGCTATAACCACCACTTGCTAAAAAGTTCACTTGTCATGACATTCACTAGCTATACAATCAGCTAACCATAACAGCCACAAGCAATGCTATCTGTTAGCCATAACATTTGCTTGCCATCTTACCTGCTAGCCATGCTATCCGCTAGGCTTTAGCTATTGATACATTGCAACTGACATCACAGATGAGCTCCGCTGCAATTAAACTCCAGCGACTGTACAAAAGTATCTGGTGCTACAGCGACTCATTCAGGTTGTCGGAGATGCTATCCAGATGCTGTGCAGCTGAGTGAGACAAGAAGAAGGGAGACCCAAAGAAGAATAATGTTTTCAGAGATGCTTTCAGCCAGGAGGAGGACTAACTGGATCCACACTGCAAGTAGTGGCTATGCAGTTTACATGTCATATCAAGTGAGTTTAAATGCAGTTTAGAAGAGCTCGTTTTAGCTACTGCTAACTGGCTTTGATATGTAAACTGAATAAATAAACTCAATTAGATTTCTAATGGAATTTTCCAGAAACACACTTAATTCTGTGTTTTATATTTTTTCCCTTTGACATTGTTTGACCCCCATTAACCGTAAGAAAATGTCCATCAGTGTGTTTTAAAGGAATAATTCAACTTTTTACTAGTGACATGCAATCATACTGAAGAGTTACCTGCAGCAGACGGTATTCAAGCCACATTGATCAGATTTCACCCAAAAGTCATAAACAGCGCCTAACTCAGGTTAACTGGTGTAAAACCAGTCCATGACGGGCATCTAAAGTGTCTATACAAAGGCTTTAATGGACTGACTGGCTATAGCCATAAAAATGTCTGGTGTTTGCTGGGTGGCCTAGTATTTTAAAAAGACATTGAGTATAATCATCCATCTTTTCAAACCACATGAACAATGAAAAATCAGCAAATACCTGCAAACAAGTGCAGTTGACTGCTGGGTGAGTAGCTCCTAAAGCTCCAGTAATTAGACAGAAATGTTCTGCTGAAGGATGATGGGGAAGGCCACGCTGTATACCTGCAGCACTAGTTCCTATTCATTGATGTGCTTTATTTTTCTTCATATTATTCCAATTTGCTGTCACTTTGACCCTTATTCTGTCGCTATGCATGCATGATGAGAGGAGTATTCAACCAGCGTCCATTCACATCAGTGTTAGCTATTGTTTCCATTCAAGCACAAACCACTTGTCTGGCAGGCTGTAATTACATCCTTGATTAGGTGGAGAAGCAAGGACAGAAATGGAGCACTCAGGAGGAGATGCGAGAGGTATCTCCAACCACCTGCCTCTTTGTTTGCAGGGATGATGCATCGCTGTGTTTATGAGTCTGATAGATGTTTGTTCTACAGGTGAGGAGGTGTCCCAACGTCCTTACTGCTGTCAAACACATGCCAAGAGCAATATCATTGTTAAAGTAACCATCAAGTTATTGCAGGGATTTCACTGGAATGAAAGCAAACCTGAATCAAATGACAAACTGAATGAGATGATGAGACAGTCGCAACCCTGCAGCCTACAAAGAAAAACTAAACAAAACAACCTTTTTAACTAGTTTCATATTTTCTACTGGAACTGGACGACAAAAGAGAAGAAAATGTGCTTGAGTCCCATGTTTTCTTAGATAAGCCGCAGAAAGAAGCTGTATGTCATTTCAGGGTGATTAAATGTGATTTTTCCTCAGTCTGTCACACATCAAACACTTTGAGTTATTAAACCTGCCAATGCAGCGGGCTTTGATTCGCCACGGAGGAGTTCAGCATGATTCTCAGCTCCGGTTATCAGGAACAAGTCTTTACTCTGCTGCTCGAAATGATGTTTTTCCTTTTTTGTTGTCTGTTTTCATTTTTAAGCACCTCAAACAAAACATCTCGGGCATTTAATTGTTGTGAAGAAAACACGATTAAATAATATCACCTTCGTTGCTGCATTTAAATAACAATATTTTCATAAAAAAACAAGTGTTTTTTGTAGTATATACACACACATATATATATATATATATATATGTGTGTGTATATACTACAAAAAACACTTGTTTTTTATGAAAATATTGTTATTTAAATCTTACGAAGGTGATATTATTTAATCGTGTTTTCTTCACAACAATTAAATGCATATATATATATATATATATATATACATATATGAATATATCCTGATAGATAAAATTGTGGTGTCCAAGCGGACATAGTGATCATGGATAAGCAGCAGAGGAAAGCCATTGTGATCAATGTATCCATCCCCAATGATGGAAATGTCAGGAAAAAGGAGCATGAGAAACTGGAGAAGTACCAAGGCCTCAAGGAAGACCTGGAGAAGGCCTGGAGGGTGAAAGCAACAGTAGTACCCATAGTGATCGGAGGACTGGGGGCCGTGTCCCCCACACTGGAGAAGTGGCTCCAACAGATACCTGGTGAAACATCAGACATCTCCGTCCAGAAAAGATATATATATAAAAACAGAAAGTAAGACCAGAAAGTAAAAACCTCCATCAGAACTAGAAATAGGAAGAAAAACCTCTGTCAGGACCAGAACAAGGAGGGACCTGGACCAGTTGGAGGTGAGGATGACAGGACAGAACCACAGCAAGCTTATGAAACACTTTAAAACAGCAGGTATCCAAACCCTAAAAAGAAATAAAATGACATAAAGACATTTTACGCAATAAATGAATGCAGAACATAAAATAAGATCATAATAAAAAATGAGAAATAATAGAATAAGAATGACAGAAATAATCAAAGAAGAGATATAAAAATCAATCTGATATGTGTGACTGAAACAGTTCATCCAACATTCTCCACACGATATAACCAACACACCGTACGGTAAAACTCCTATTTAACCAAACTAATCAGACAATAAAACTTCAGGAAACATGAAGCATTGTGGAAAACCATCCTGAATGCAGATGATTTGCAGTGAATCCTCCAATAAAGGAGCTGCAAGCTGAAGGAGTATGGAGGGGGGAGGGACTAATGCAAAACTAATTCAACTTCAGGTAATCTCAGTAATGTAATCTATTACTGAAGCTGCTCAAGACCAGTCTGATCTGCTGAGTATCAACAGGAACTGATCATGGGTTCAGTCATTAAAACACAGCTCTCTTCACCATCCTGAGACCTCACAGCGTTTTGTGCCCAACACATCTGCTTCATTAAGGAAGAGAACAGGACTGATCCATTTCTCTTCAGCCATGAGAATCCTGAAAGATCAACGATGCTGCTGGAAACAGACGAGAGTTCCTGATGAAAGGAAGGAAAAATGCATGCCAAGGCTTATAAGAAAGATGTGTTCTATGAAAATCTGGACTCAGAGTAAACAAACTTCTCACGCAGGCCAACGATTTACAGACGTAGGAAGAGCGTTTTAGACGATCCATAGACATCCTCCAGGAATAACCCACCAGACTTGTTTCTGCCTGGTGTGACGTACTTTCACCTTCCTGAACCAAACTCTGGCCTTTCAGGCGCAGTGTAGAGATGGGGTTTTTTTGCCCCTCACATGTCCTTTCCTCATGTTATCTTTTTTCCTGACAATAAAGCTTCATTCAATCTAAACACAATAAGCCACAAGCCAAATGTGGATGAAACAGTGTAGAAACCTCACTAAAACTGCTGTTTGTTCCAAGGTAAGACGCTAACATCAACTAGCAAACAGTTAAAACAGCTAAAATACTAGTAAAAGAACTGAAAGTGACTAGTGGTTTACCACTCAGTTAGGTAGTTGTGTACCGCCTGAGGCGAAACAAATCAAACACTGGTTATTAATGTTGGTAAACATTTAGTAAGAGGATAAATCATAACAGATACTAATATCTACACGCAGCCAACACAAAAGTTAACTTAAAATAAAACGGTGTCCTAACTTACCCTACAATGTAAGAACATTGTTGTTCCTTTATTAGTTTGTTCCGTACATGAAAAATCGAGACGCGGGATGAATGACCGAGTCCTGTTTTCACGTAGATGTTAATGTGTCCTTCATCAACATTGCTGCGTCGACAAAAGATGTCAAAAGCATATTTAATTCTTTTCCGTCTACTTCTCTATGATGTTTCCCAACTGTTGGTCCAGAATTCTGAAATGGTTTCCTTTGCAATATCTTATATATATCTTTCCTTTGCAATATCAAATAAACCTTTTGCAGGGGAGAATGGCGGAGTAGAAAGCTTACCAGGCGTAGCAACAGTTACCATGGCAACTAGGGCTAGCGAAGGGTCAGTTTCACAGCACTTTACCTTACTTTGTTCAGACATATTTGCACTTTAATTCATACATAAATATGTATAGAGTTACACACAATGGTTTTATTAGTTGGTATTTATTTAATTAGGTAACAAAGTGTGTGATTCTGTCTTTCAGATGTCTGTGAGAGAGAATCAGAATCACTTTATTAGCCATGTTGGTATAAACAAATTCAGAATTTGACTCCAGTGGAAAGTTGCTCTCCTTGTTTTTACAATGAAAAAATCAGCAAAGAATAAGCAAAAAAAGAGAGAAAAAAAAAGGTAAAAACAAGACTATGAATACAAAGTAAAAATAAAATGAAATTAAAATAGTAATATAAGTACAAGCAGCAAGAACATGGGATTTATTGTTGCTTGTTGTAAAGTTTTCATAGTTTAAGACAGAAATTATTGTGTGTAAATGTGTGTGTGAAGGATGTGGTAAAATTTTAAATTATTCGCTCACCTGACTGGTGTCGTCTCCTGGGTGTTCAGGCAAATGCTTCCCCAGGGGCCTGAACGCTGTGTAAAGGTTCCAGGAGAGGCCATGAGACAGATGGGGAGGGGAATGGCTTCTCTTTGTGTTTTAGATGTTTTAAGCCCAGTTTTCCATGTTTATACAATTCTTTGACAAGTAGGTCATGTATATTTATATTTTAGAAAGTAGTGTTTGTTTTTATGAAATTGGAAACACCTTTGTTAGGCTGGAAGTAGTTTAGTCCAATCAGCTGCAGAGGAGAGGAATTCTGCCAGCGTATTAATTTAGCGGGAGGTGCTGCTGGTGGAAGCTGAGCTGCTCCACAACAGTCCACTGTTTTCGTTTACCAATGAATTTTGTACAAAAGAGGATTCTTCTTTGGTGGTTTGTTGTCTCAAGCTGCTCACGTTCACGTTTTGTCACACTTGTGCAGACGTCATTAAATTTATTTAATTAATTCAAAATTTAGTGCAATGCATTAAGTCTAGTTTGAATGAAATAAATGGAAAGTAATTTATTGGGTGATGTGGTTCATAAAGACTTGTATAATTAATATTGATCACATTTTTATATTAATAAATCAAGATTTGGTCTGAAAACAGATCCAGTTTTCTCATTT
>NC_136618.1:31217555-31240055 GCF_933228915.1 Telmatherina bonti
ATCACCATGAGAATCTCCCGTTCCACCTCATCACCATGAGAATCTCCCGTTCCACCTCATCACCATGAGAATCTCCCGTTCCACCTCATTATGATGAGAATCTCCTGTTCCACTTCATCACCATGAGAATCTCCCGTTCCACCTCATCACCATGAGAATCTCCCGTTCCACCACATCATGATGAGAATCTCCCGTTCCACCTCATCACCATGAGAATCTCCCGTTCCACCTCATCACCATGAGAATCTCCCGTTCCACCTCATCATGATGAGAATCTCCTGTTCCACCTCATCACCATGAGAATCTCCCTTTCCACCTCATTACCATGAGAATCTCCTGTTCCACCACATCATGATGAGAATCTCCTGTTCCACCTCATCACCATGAGAATCTCCCGTTCCACCTCATTATGATGAGAATCTCCCGTTCCACCTCATTATGATGAGAATCTCCTGTTCCACCTCATTATGATGAGAATCTCCTGTTCCACCTCATCACCATGAGAATCTCCCGTTCCACCTCATCATGATGAGAATCTCCCGTTCCACCTCATCATGATGAGAATCTCCCGTTCCACCTCATCACCATGAGAATCTCCTGTTCCACCTCATCACCATGAGAATCTCCTGTTCCACCACATCATGATGAGAATCTCCCATTCCACCTCATCATGATGGGAATCTCCCGTTCCACCTCATCATGATGAGAATCTCCCGTTCCACCTCATCCCAAAGCTGCTCTGCTGGACTGAGATCTGGTGACTGTGGAGGCCGTTGGAGGACAGTGAACTCATCGTCATGGTGGAGATGATGTGAGCTTTGTGACATGGTGCATCATCCTGCTGGAAGTTTCCATCAGAAGATGCTACACTGTGCTCAGAAAGGGATGGACATGGTCAGCAGCAGGAGGCTGTGGAGGTTAAACCAGGTCATGTTGGTACTAAAGGGACAAAGTGGGACCAGAAAACCTCCCCCCACCGTTCCAGCAGCAGCAGCCTGAAGCGTTGATCCTGACGGCAGGATGGATCCATGTTGTCATGATGTTTCCAGCAGATTCTGATCCTACCATGTGAATGTGGAGCTGAACTGGAGACTCATCAGACCAGCAACGTTTCTCCATCTTCTATTGTCCAGTTCTGGTGAGTCTGTGTGAATTGTAGCCTCAGTTTCCTGTTCTTACTGACTGGAGGGAACCCGGTGTGGTCTTCTGCTGGTTCTGGTCCAGACAACTGCTGGATGTTTTCTCTTCTTCAGACGTTCTCTGGAAAACCTAGAGATGGTTGTGTGTGAAAATCCCAGTAAACACTCAGACCAACAACCAAAGTCACTTACATCTTCTTTCTTCCTCATTCTGATGCTCAGTTTAAACTTCAGCAAGTCGCCTTCCTCATGTCTACATGCTGCCATGTGATTGGCTGGTTAGTTGTGTTAACAGAAAGTTTTTTACTCGTTTATTTTGCTGTTAGACATAAACTATCGATAATAAAAGTAGCGTTAGGTACTGAGTAAAGGGTAAAGGCACAGAAAGGATCCGTTCACCAAACTGGAACCATCCATAAAGTCTCAGCGGCTCCTCCTCCAGAATTTGACTCCTTTTCTGGCTTTACACCTCCATGTTGGGACATGATGGAAAATGCAACCAAACTGTTTCTTCTGCACCTGACCCACCCCCGCCAGGCTTCTCTGCAGCTGCTCTCTGGATTGCAGATTGTCCACACCTGCAGTCAATCATCTCCGTGTCCTGAAACCAACGCTGCTGTTCATCTGTTCATCGCGCCATGCTGCAGCAGGTAAACATGTCAAACCTGCAGAATGATGGCTGAACAGCTCCACAGCTGGTGATGCCTGCACTAAGGCGTCAGGAAAATCTCAGGATTTATTAAAGTCCCAGTTATGGAAACTGTTTGGTAAACAACTTTATCTGAAAACATTTAGAGAAAAGGAAGCTTCTTTTATTTAAGTCGGTGTTTTTCAACCACTGTGCCGCAGTGTCAGGTGAGCTGTGAGAAATGATCCAATTTCATCTAATTGGTCTGAAAAGCAGCTCTGTGTTCATACAAACGGACCAGCACGTGAAATCATAACATTCCTTTTTCTTGTGTTTATCTGATTTAATGGACTTTATTTCATTACTATTGGCTTAAAAAAAAAAACAAAAAAAAAAAACAACATTTTTGGATTGTGTGTTTTTGGACTTTTCTCAGAGAGGAAAATGTACCTTGGCTCAAAAAAGGTTGGAAAACACTGATTTAAGTCGGAAAGTTGCAGGATTGCTGCAGCAGGAGGCGTGTTTGCTGGTGCCGGCGTTGCTTTGATTGACAGCTCATGTCGACCTGTCTGTGTCTGTGTGAGGAGCCTGGAGGACCTTCAGCTGGACCGGGTCATCTCTGATTCCTCAGACGGACCTGCATCCAGAACCATCATCCTTCACCAGCCGGTAGGACCACATGAAGCCGGATTACTGTCAGCTCTCCAGTACAGAGAAAAAACGCTGCATGTCCAGGTCCAGAGTTCCAGGGGCGGCGTGGACTTCTCTGGAGCGGGGGGCATCTGGGATGGACCGTCACACTGCAGCAACCTGGGCTGTCGTCACACCTGTCAGTTTCCAGCTACTTGGTTGCCATGGTGATAATTCCCACCTCAGGCAGTGGTGACCTCACATCTGCTGCTGTGGAAACATTTATCCATCACGCCTCATGTTGCTGCATTTCACTAATTCTCACTGAATAAAACAACGTAAATAATAACAATAACACAACAAACGTCCCTTTCTTTTGTTCCTGTTTCTGTTTCTTTGTGTCTTATTTGCTCCATGACTTGGACATGTGTCAGGGAGGACAGAAGACAGGTGATGTGACGGCACATCTCCGCCTCGTCTTCAGGGCTGCGCTGATGGAGATGCTGAAGGGTTGCAACGGCAGCTACACCCACCAACCTGGAAAACAAGACACAGATAAGTCTGAGGGGAAAAAAGAAAAGATGATTTCCAAAGAAACTCCACCCAGCGACAGCTTGGACATCAGGAGAATGGGGGGGGGGAAATAAATAAAACATGAAAATAAATTCATAGATATATTGAATGTAATGTATGCATGCATGCAACCAGCAGAGGATGCTGTTGCACCGTGCAGCAGCAGCGGTCATCGGCGGCGTGGGAGGTCTCTGTCAGCGTGCATCCCGCCTGCCTTCCTGCAGAAACACAAGTTAATGAAAGTGAAGAGAGAGATTATGTTCAGCATAACATTTAATTGGACTTCTTTAAATAACACTGGAACATTGGTGTTCCTCTGACAACATGAAGCCGAACACACACCGAGCCAAAGCCCTCATGTTTCTCCTGCAGTGTGTTGTCTCACACACACATAGTGTAAGTATGTATCTTTACTTGTGTGTGCAACATGATTTCTATGATTGCCTTGTTCCTGCAGCCAAAGAAGGAAAGGTCAGGTAATAAGCAGCTGTGCTGTGACAGGAGCACTTCTACCATCAGGCTTTAGATGTGGAACTAAACAAGGAACGTTGTTCAGCTTTGAGACCCACGGCGGGACTGGGGTGGTCTGGCTAAAGGCTCACATGTTGAAGTGGAATCTACACAACACAGATTCGAGCTGAGAGATCCGTGGACCAGCTCGGCATCATGACATCGTCGCTCTGAAGCCTTTCATCCCTACCGAGCAGGACGACCTGCTGCAAAACAACGAGAGCTGAATGAAAGCTGGAGTAACGCAGATCTTAGCTGAAGAGGAGGCAGAGATCCAATCAGGATGCGGTGAACAGTCGACATAAATGGAAATGAAAACAAATTGCTGTACATGTGGAATGAGAAAGGTTAATCACGCTTAAAGACAAAGATGAAGAGTACTGCACGAAGAAGGTCGAAGGTTAACTGATTAATTCTGGTGGGTGAAAAGCAGCAGGTTGTTGACGTGCTGGAACGAGAAATTTAAAGCTGCAACACACAGAAGAAGATCAGCAGTTACAGAAATATGCTGGTCTGTCAGCGTGGGACGATGTTGCCAGGCTGGTTCAGCGTGGACATGTCCCTCACCTGCCTCCACGGGTGTCTCTGTGCGAAGTGAAAACATGGTGATTCATCCTGTCTGTGGAGTTCTGATGGTGTGCAACATTAAATGTCTCAAAACACATCGAACTGGAGACAAAAGCTGTAAATCTGCCATCATCTGTCCACGAGGGGCCACCGAGTGGATGCTGAATGAGGCCTGGACGCACCGCTCAGACCTCTGGAGACTAAACCAGAAGCCATTTTTCACACCAGTAGTGTGAAGAGACAAAAGCAGACATGTATGTTTTATTTTCCTGCAGGCAAACATCAGGAAACATTCATCCATCTATTTATAATCCACACCGCTTAGTCCGATTAAAGGTCGCGGGGGAGCTGGAGCCTGTCCCAGCAGTCCCTGGGCAAGAGGCGTGGTACACCCTGGACAGCTCGCCGGTCCATTGCAGACATCAGGAAACAGTTTATTTAAAAAAAAAAGAGATTTTTTTATATTCTAAAAGGGTTTGTCAGCCCTGACTGACAGTCAGGTCTCTGTAAAATGTAAATAAACCAGAATCTTCTCAACTTGCGCTTTGTTCCCAATAGAAAATGAACATTTGACAATTTCATGGGAAATATGAGCTGATATGAGGTTGGACTCAGTCTATAAAGGAGTGGAAGGAGGTCCAGGAGGTCTAAAGTCCAGATGCAGTTACCAGAGCAGAGTCTGAAAGTCTAGTCTCGACCAACCAGTGCAGGTTGGGGAGGATCCAAAGTGGTGCCGATTTTGCCTTTCCATACACAAAAAACTGAGAAGGCTGGCCTAATTTCCAACCCCAACATAAGCGGAACGCTCTGCAATCCTTTGATTGGTTGACAGAAACCGTTACTTCCTGTGAAACCACAAATAACAAAGGAAGACCCACAGATTTTCTGTTTGGTGATTGAAATGGTGTCACAGAAACACCAAAAACTTGTATATGAACACTTGTTTCTCTCATTGGTGAGTTGGATTTTGGCCATTAAGGAAGACATTGGCAAGGCGTCTCATTGCAATCTAGCTGATACTTCGCCTCCTAGGCCACACTATGGTACCGTACAGTTAGCTGTAGGAACCCAAACTGCAGCCGTTGATGGAAACAAGGCTAAAGATCTCAGATTTATCTACGTTTTGAAGTAAAATTTGCATCCGAAGCGTAAAAGCAACCATAAAGTGTTTGAAACAGCAGCTATTAACAAAGTGCAGCAGAATGGTGGATGTAAAAACACAATAAAATACATTACATGTGCAAAATATGGAATTATCTCTCCACAGTGAGGTAGTCACCCCCCACCATCCTTCAGGCATTTAGGAAGCTCAGGCTTCTGTTTTTCTTCCTCCAAACAGAGAAAAGGTTTGGTTTTAGCTGCTGCTGCGTGGAGGCTCACATACAAACTGAGCGGTCAAGGTCTCGCTCTTCTTTCCTTTTTACAATCAATCTCAGACCGTTTCTCTGGATTTTTACCTTCCAGACTTCTGCATCTCTAACAAGTCTGCACAGACCTTCAAGGAAAATTCCTGTTTGTCACATTTTGCAGCTGTGTTTGAAATTTTCCTCGCTATATAACTTCATGTAGTCAGTGGCAGCGCTAATCTCCAGTATATACCCAGAGGGCAAACTCAGCCTCCTATAGCTGAAGCCAAAAAGCAATTAAAAGCAAGAATTAAAAGCCAAGCTGTCTGTCAGTGTGGCTGCATTCAGCTGGCTGCAGGCCGCAGTGCATGATGGTCTTTTTACACCGTTGTGTGCATCATCTACACGCTGCTCTCTATGTTCAGCAGAGTTACTGCTTCTTATGCATAAAGAGAGAATCTGTTGACTTTGTTTTTTTGCTCTGTTGTTTTTCCTCTTTTTCTCTTCCTCAGACAGGAAGAGAAAAAACACTGAGACGGCTCTGATGATGGAAACATTTCAGTCTCAGTGCTGCATTTGACACAGCTGACCACAACATATCACAACAGGACAGCTGGGCAGACCTTTCTGTCACTGTCATAAACTGGTTCAAAATATGCCTGGACAACAGGAAGTACTTTGTATCATAATGTAACATTATATCCGATCAAACAAGAATTACATGTAGAGTTCCCCATGGTTCCATCCTGGGACCTCCTCTGTTTAAAATCTACACGCTCCCACTGGCGCAGGTCATACCGGATAACATTAGCTACCATAGCTACGCAGATTACACGCAGGGTTATATCATAATGTCACCAAGAGAATGAGGACCTGTACAGGATCTTGGTAAATGCATTGAGGAGACAAATGACTGGATGTGTAAAAAATGTCATCAGTTAAACAAAAACAAAACTGAGGTGATTGTTTTTGGAGCCAAAGAGAAACGATGACAGGTAACCAAAGAGCTTCATATATCCACCTAAAAAACCACCAACCAGGCCAGAAATCTGGGTGTAGAGATGGACTCAGACCTAACTTATGAAAAACAGACTGAGGGTCAAAATCAGCTAACTGTGACCTTAACAATATATCAAGGAGAACAATCTGATGTCACAGCAGGACCTGGAAAAACTGTCCAGGCTCTCGTGTTTAGTCGGCTTGATCACTGTAACAGTGTTTTTACTAAGACCAAGAAAGTGGACCACATCAGTCCAGTCTGAGGTCTTTAGACCAGCTGCTTGTCCATCAGCGGACAGACTTTCAAGCTCTCCTGCTGGTTTATAAAGCTCTGAATGGTTCAGGACCAAAATACATCTCTTGACCGCTTGACCCAGTGTGAAACAACTAGACCTCTCAGGGCATCTGGATCTGATCTTTCATCAGCTCCCAGAGTCAGGAAGAGAGACGGAGAAGCTGCATTCAGCTTCTATGCTCCACATGTCTGGAAAAAACTCCCAGAAAGCCTCAGATCAGCTGCGACATCCAGTTTCTTTTCAGCGGGAATCTGTTTTACTTGATCACGTTTTTATAGTTTGTATTTTATGTTCTTTCATTTTCTTTTCTCTCTTGCTTTTAATGGTCAGTTACGTTTTTTTCATGTTCTAAAGTTTTAATGTCTCTGTAAAGCATTTTGTTGTTTTAAACAGTTGTTTTGTTGTTGAACTTGTGGTGATTCCTGTTCCCTGGTGGGCGCGGTCAGCTGACAACTGGAGGCACAGCTGATCCACATCTCAGCAATCAACGAACCACCTATTTAAGACCAGCTCTGCCTGCTATCCAGCGCCAGATTGTTGATTGCCCTGCGGTAAAACAGCTCTTGGCCTCAGCTCACGGTGCTTGTGCTTGTGCTTGTGCTTGTGCTTGTGCTTGTGCTTGTGCTTGTGCTTGTGCTTGTGCTTGTGCTTGTGCTTGTGCTTGTGCTTTGTGCTTGTGCTTGTGCTTGTGCTTGTGCTTGTGCTTGTGCTTGGTGCTTGGTGCTTGGTGCTTGTGCTTGGTGCTTGGTGCTTGACCTTGATTGTAACCTGTCCTGTCTTCCTCCTGCCAGAGAACGCCTGCCTGCCTGCCTGTTCGTTTGCTTGCTCCCCTGCCTGCCTTCCTCCTGATGCCCGCCAGTCTGCCAGTCTCTGAAAGCTCCGTTGGAAGAATTCACAGGAATCTGTGGAAAATCAATAAACCTCTCTCTGTACTCAGAAAGTGTCCGCTCTTTGGATCCTACTAGCCCCTCACCTACAACAGAACAATCTGGCCACTGAATGGCTCCGACGGACGCGAACCCGGAAGCCACCGCTGACAGCTTTCAGCGCACCATTTCAGGTCAGAATGCACGTCTCGCTCGACATGAGCAAATGATGCTAACTCTGGATCAGAACTATCGTGCGATCCTCTCTCAGCTAACCCAGCTTACAACACACGTCGCCGGCTTGGGCCGTCCTGCACCGATTCAGCTGCCTGCTCCCGATCTGCCCGCTTCCCAACCTGACTCAGCACACCCCGTAAGAGAGACGCATATTCCAGATCCCAAGCCGTATACTGGCGATTTAGGCAAATGTAGAGGATTTTTGCTTCAATGTTCACTGGTATTCGATCAGAAACCATTCACCTACGCCACGGATCGAGCCAAGATTTCTTTTGTGATCGGACTCCTTGAAGGGAGAGCTCTGGATTGGGCTGAAGCAGCCTACGAACAACAGGGTTTCAGGCAGCATTCATTTTCAGCGTTTGTCCATGAGATGAGAGGTTTTTGACCATCCTGTAAGAGGCAGAGAGTCTGCTACACGTCTCCTCAGCCTCCGTCAAGGAGGTACAAGTGTGGCTAACTTTGCTATTGATTTCAGGACAGCCGCCGCAGATTCTGGGTGGAATGAGGACGCTCTCCGTGACGTTTTTTCTAACGGTCTGAACAGCCGGTTGAAGGATGAACTAGCAACCCGTGACACGCCTGAGTCCCTGGAGGGACTAATTTCCCTCGCCATCCGGGTGGACAACCGACTGCGGGAGAGGGACCGGGAACGGAGATCCCAATCTAGTAACAAGCAGGAGTATTCCTCTGGAGCAATACCATCCTTCCCTCACACAGCCACTCCCACAGAGGAGCATATGCAGCTGGGAAGAGCGCACGTTTCCCCGGAGGAGCGGCAGAGAAGGACCTCGGGAGACTGTTACTACTGTGGACTACCTGGACATCGTATTTCTTTCTGTCCCAACCGATCAAAAGACCAGGGTCGACAGCAGCAGTGGGGGTACTGACGACCACATCCTCTGAGGTAATTCCCCACACTAAAACTCATCCCAGCAGTCCTGTTCAGCGATAATGTTCCCCATTCTGTTGATGCCTTGGTTGACTCTGGTGCAGAGGCCAATTTTTTGGATAGATCCTTAGCTAGCTCGCTACATGTTGGCTTGAAGACCCTCTCATCCCCCATATCTGGGCAGGCCCTGGATGGCAGTCTTCTTTACACATCACACTGCAATCCCTTCCTATAAAGATGATTGTTTCGGGTAATCATCGAGAACTTATCTCGTTTTACATCGTCGACTCACCTAAATCCCCTCTGGTTTTAGGCCACCCTTGGCTGGCTCAGCACAACCCCCACCTGGACTGGCAGAGTGGGAGGATTATTAACTGGAGTTCCTTCTGTCATGCCACCTGCCTTCATTCAGCTGCCCCTGCTACCCTTGTTTCCAGCCGCCAACCTGTTCCCCTTGACCTGTCCACCGTTCCCCCAGTCTATCATGACTTAAGGGAGGTCTCTCAGCACGTCGTTAACCATGGTCTGAAACACTGCAGGAGCGTTACACAACCCAAAAGGCATGACCAGATATTCGAAGTGACCGAGAGGGGTTCTGAAAGCAGTCTTCCATTCATCACCTTCTTTTATTCTCACCAAATGATATGCGTTGCGGAGGTCCAATTTAGTGAAGATTGTGGCGCCATGAAGGGAGTTGAATACAGTCAAGCAGAGGTAAAGGGTACTTATTCTTCACAGTGATAGCGTTTAAGCCACGATAATCTATACAAGGCCTGAGTGAACCATCCTTCCATGTCTCCCAGTTAAAACCTGTGTCTTCCAGTCCTCTGGTCCCTCCTTCCAGGCCCCCTCCTCCCGCCCGGCTTGTGGCTGGTCGCCCGGCGTACACCGTCCGGCGTCTTCTGGATGTGCGCCGTCGCGGCCGGGGCTTCCAGTTTCTGGTGGACTGGGAGGGTTATGGCCCTGAGGAGCGGGCCTGGGTCCCCCGCTCTTTCATCCTTGATCCTTCCCTGGTCAGGGATTTCCGTCAGGCCCATCCCGAGAAGTTCCGGTCGCCGGGTGGCTCCCGTTGAGGGGGGGGGGGGGGGGGGTACTGTGGTGATTCCTGTTCCCTGGTGGGCGCGGTCAGCTGACAACTGGAGGCACAGCTGATCCACATCTCAGCAATCAACGAACCACCTATTTAAGACCAGCTCTGCCTGCTATCCAGCGCCAGATTGTTGATTGCCCTGCGGTAAAACAGCTCTCGGCCTCAGCTCACGTTGCTTGTGCTTGACCTTGATTGTAACCTGTCCTGTCTTCCTCCTGCCAGAGAAAGCCAGCCTGCCTGTTCGTTCGCTTGCTCCCCTGCCTGCCTTCCTCCTGATGCCCGCCAGTCTCTGAAAGCTCCGCTGGAAGAATTCACAGGAATCTGTGGAAAATCAATAAACCTCTCTCTGTACTCAAAGTGTCCGCTCTTTGGATCCTACTAGCCCCTCACCTACAACAGAACTGAGTTTTACACATAAAGTTGCCTCAACAGATAAGTAGTAACAGGAAGTTGTTGTGTTTATCAGGAAGTAGGTGTGTGGCATTTAGACACAAAGTTAACAAATGTCACATGAAAAATGTGAATATGGCGTCATCTCTGAGAGGAGCTGATGTATGGTGAAAAAACACTTTATCCTCCTCATTTCGAAGGATCCTGACAGTTTTCCAGCTGCAAACATTGGAATCCTCACATTGTTTTCATTATGTGTGCAGCATCGTCACCGTTCAGATATGATCTTCCACGGAAAGTGACAATATCAAGGAATCTTTAGGATTAATTGATCGAGGCATTTAATACTGGGATTAAATATAAAACCCAATAACTGTCATGCCGACTTCTACATGGTTTATAAAAATTACAGGAGTGTTTTAAAACAAAAAGATGAACACATGATTTACGATGTTTTATGTGTATTACAACCAGGTGATTTAATGGTTTTTACTGGTGAAAAAAGTGAAGCTGGCTTCATCCTGGAGGAATTGCAGTTCAGAGGCGAACGTCTCTGTCTTCACCAGAGCAGACTGGAGGAGAACAATTACTAAACCCCCACAAAAATGTTGCTTCAGGAGCAAAAAAACATAAGACAAGGAAAATCACTGGTTTTGTTGGACGCTCCTGTAGTGCAGTGTTTAGTTAACCTGGCCTCGCGGCCGTGCCGTAAACACACCCACACCAGATTCAATCCTGATGTTTCCACTTTCCCATCTACCTGCTGGACAATGAGACACACGAGAGCCCTCACAATGTTAAATATATCACCATGCCCTGAGGATAATATGAAAGGAGATGGGAGGGAAAGTTGCTATTAACAGTGACTGTCAGAGGAATTTACTGTGTGCAGATGGAAACTCAGTTTTTAGATAAAATAGATTCAATGTTAGATGATTAAATTAAATGTTAGAAGTGATAAACAGTAAAGTTCATATCAGACTAATTTAGATCAAATAAAATGATTTAATAACTGGAGCTATTAAGCCATTTAAAAGTTTTTATCTTCTCTGAAACCGAAGAATTTTTGCATTTATTACAGACTGAATGAAAGTGTTTCCACAGCCCAGTAAAGCCAGCCTCTCCCCACATGATGAAGCGAACTCATAAAGTGAGACATAGTCGTCCTCCTTCCACTGTTCATCATATAGAAGACCTTTTTTCATTTTACACCTAGAAGCAGTCTGAGAAAAGGTTGATAGACGTCTCATAATCCCTCTCGCAGGCTTCAGGAGTTTCAGAGCTGCAAGAGAAAAAGACTGAATCTGAGTGGTTTGAGAAGATCTCTGTGTAGTCGGGGGGCCTTTAACTGCTGTCAGACCCTGTTAATGGACAGGAGGCTTTTCAGGGAGTCACAAGTTTCACTGCTTAGCGTCAAACTGTTGGAATATATGCGATTATATGGATGAAGATTGAGCAGACATCCCTGGATATATGATTTTAATGTCTTTATTCATTTATTGTCAATTCCACTTAGTCAAATTCAAAGTAGCGGGAAGCTGAAGCCCATCCAGGCAATCATCAGGCGAGCGCATAGGCTGTATAGTTAAGATGGATGAAGCCTCCGGTGGTTAAAAGTGAAGCCTATAAGGAAGTGCAAAAACCTGCAGTTCCCCCTTCATCCACTAGCGGCTCCAAAACTGGAGAAGTCCCCACAGACTCCCATGTTAAAAAAACCAACTTCACAGCAGAAATAAACATGTTTACAGCAGAAATAAACATGTTTACAGCCTGGTACAAAAATACATTTTCTCTTTAATAGGTCAGGTTTACCTTCAGGACAACTGTGGGGGGAGTGAATTTTTTTCTAAGTAATTTAGTCTTGAAATTTGGCATATTTAGGGGCATGTCCTTTTGACTGACAGGTACCCGATCTCCTGCTTCAAGGAGGAATGTAGAACAACAGCGGTTTTTAATAGTTTAACAGAGTTCGCTCGCTTTGCTCTTAGCTGCAGGCAGTTTGCTAGATGTCAATGTAGCCCTGTAGTAATTAGGGGCTAAAGTAAAACCTATTTGAGTTTATTTAGTCACTATAGCGTCATAAAGTAAACGTTTATTTACTTTTTATTGCTTTATTTGTAAAAAGACACAAATGCATTTGTTATAAATGTCTTTCATTGTTGTTATTTTATTCAGAAACGAAGAGTTAAGAATATTATTTCGTTAAAATAATTTTTAATTTGTATTTAGTCTGGTGTCACTTCCGGGTTGTTTTCCTCATCCGTAATTCTATTGGTTCGGAGATGTAGTCACTCACCTTTGTGCCTTTTGATTGGTGAACAAAGTGAGGGGGCGGGACTAACAAGGAGCGCGAAGGGTGAGGGTGGAGGAGAGACCGGACTGGGGAAAGAGACATGAGCGAAGAAGAAAGTTTGCCGCGTGGAGTTTAACGCGGTATAAAGAGCCTTCTTGCTTACAGTGTGCGAGAGGGAGGAAAAAAGGACTAAAGCTCGTACGTTTTACGAATGGGACGACGTGGATTCAGACTCGAAGCAGCGCGAGGACGTTCGGGAAAGGAGTCTCAAGGAGGAAAAAAGGCGCGCGGGAAGGCAGTTAATGGCGGACAACGCAACCCGCCTGACGTCGCACGGATTCGCCATTCCACGGTCGAATGTTTCAACGCACTCAATGTTTTGCAAGGAATATTTCAACGCACTCAGTGTTTTGCAAGACTTACAGGCCTGCAACCTGCTTTTTCCTGAGACTTCGGATCCGTGAGTTCAGTACCTGCGCGCGCGCGCGTGTGTTTGTGGACCCACGACCGTGTTAAATAAGAGACGGTTAAATTGGTTTGATGTGGTTTAACATTGGTTTATATTTGCATGTGTAAGACTGTGAATACTGATGGTGTTGGTGCGGGTACACAGAAATAAGAAACCAGTGAGTTAAAGACACTGTATTGTGCAAATTGTAGGTTTTGAACCAGCTCAAATATTTGGTTTATTTTATTTTCTGGTTAAATTTTTATGTTTACTAGCTCGGCCTACTGTTCCTGTCGACAAAATTGGGTGGTTGTTCAATAAAGGCCAGGCAGATTGTTCAACTTTAAATCATCTCCGGGTCATATCTGTGCGAGAAACATTTTAGTATAACCTTATTTTACTTTTAAGTTTGGACTAATCCACTTTCAGTTCTTGGTATCCACCTTTATTTAAAACGAACCTAAGGCCCTGCTACTCCCATAGGCAAGAGAGACTGAACGGGTGCTACATCAATCATCCACGACAGGCTTACAGCCTCCCTTTCAGCTCCACCTCTTTGCCTATTTTTGTATTTTCTGGTAAAGACAACATGTATGACGTTGCTAAGATGGTGATGATAGGAACCGCCCGATGAGCTTTCCTTTAACTCTTCAGAAACCTGATATTTGCTGGGATAGATTCCAGCTTCTCAGTGACCCTTGATCAGACTAAGCGATATAGAAAATGTATGTATGTGTGATATACACCTGGTGGTGAGTTGGCACAGATGGTGGAGGAGGAAACTGGTCAAGTCTGGCAGGCCCAAAAATGCTGTGACGGTCTGCTGGGAACGTCTGGGAGAGTCCCCAGCCAGAGCGAGCTTCAACTCCCACCTCCAGTGGAGCTTCAACTATGTCCTGAGTGAGACGGGAGACATTGAGTCTGAGTGGGCTGTGTTCTGTGCCTCTATTGTTGAGGCGACCAGCCGGAGCTGTGGCTGTAAGTAGCTGTAATCCCAGAACTCCTTGGTGGACACCAACAGTGAGTGATGCTGTCAAGCTGAAGAAGGAGTCCTATCAAGCCTCCTTAGCCTGTGGGACTCTGGAGGCAGCTGATAGGTATCAACAGGCTACAGGTCACCTGTTGGTCTGTGCATGTACCTGCATTACTACCAAATATGGCAATGGATTAAATTCAGTTCAACTCAACTTTATTTATAATTTATTTATAATTTATTTGTCAAATCACAGCAATGCCATCTCAAGACGCTTTACAGACAGAGAGAAACAAAAACATAATGAAAGCCAATTCATAACAGCCTATATAAGGAAACCAACAGTGAGTTTGAGAATCCAACTCAATCTCCCATCCTGAGCAAGCACACTGGCAACAGTGGGAAGGAAAAAACTCCCCTTTAACAGGAAGGAAACCTCCAGCAGAACCTGGCTCAAGGACAGGCAGCCATCTGCCTCTGCTGTGTGGGGGGAAGAGGACAGAAAGACAACAGAAACAACAGGATGTCTGCTTTTATGTGCAATGATTCCGGTTGTTACCTCTGCCGAGGTTATGTTTTTCCCGGCGTCTTTTTGCTGAAGATAACTTAAAAGGTTTTTATACAAATTTCAGGAATTGTTGCAAATGTAAAAATGAAAAAGTGATTAAACTGTGGAGGTGATCCGGATCACTGTTTGGATCCAGGAATGTTTTAAAAGGATTCTTTAACGTTGTGCTTTATATTTATAAATATATTTATATTTATATTGTGCTCTCTGAGTGATTTTCTAGTTTCATGTTTAACAAGCAGCTTCGTCTGCAGCAGGGCAGGTTGCGCATCCGGCTGGGTCAATTTTTCAATACCACATTTGAAAATGTTCGTACTTTCTCACCACCTTGATCAGCTGTTTCATCAAAACACGGAAGCAGCAACTCTGCTTCATGCTTTCTCTGTGTTAACCACGTCCACCTCAAATGTCCGACCAATAACACGATACTTCTCGCAACCCCGCAAGAAAAAAGTTCTGCCAGCCTGGTATGTGAAGAACTGTCTTCAAACACGTCCCCGAGAACAAAAAAATGTCATTTTCTTCTCGGAGCTTCAAGAACAAGAAAAAAGTTCTTGCTTCTCATGGAGTACGTAACAAGCAAAGGCTTTGCCTTCTGCTCGGCTCTTTGAGACTCTAGCCTGCAGTCTGCGAATGAAGTACTCTGCTTGGTATATAAGGAACAATGAGGTCTTTGATATATAGTGATGCCTGGTTGTGGAGAGCTTTATATATAAGGAGAAGGATTTTAAATTCTATTCTAGATTCAACTGGCAGCCAATGAAGAGAGGCTAAAACTGGAGAAATATGATCTCTCCTGCTGGTTCTGGTCAGGACTCTGGCTGCAGAATTCTGGATCAGCTGAAGGCTTTTCAGGGCATATTTAGGACAGCCCAGTAATAGAGAGTTACAGTAATCTAGTCTTGAAGTAACAAAAGCGTGAACCAGTTTTTCTGCATCACTCCGAGACAGAATGTCCCTAATTTTGGCTATATTACGTAAATGAAAGAAGGCTGTTTTAGTAACCTGCTTAATATGTGGGCCAAAGGACAGGTCACAGTCAAATATTACTCCAAGGTTTCTCACTGTAGCACTGGAAGCTAAAGTAATGCCATCCAGGTTCATTATCATACTGGACAATTTAGCTGGATTTGATCTCTAATAGTATCAATTTTATTCCTGAAAAAATATATGAAATCGTCACAGCTAAGTGAGAAAAGAGTACATGTCTCAACAGCGCTCTGGCTCCTAGTAAGCCTGGCTACAGTGCTGAAAAGAAACCGAGGGTTGTTTTTGTTTTTCTCTATCAATGATGAATAATAAACTATTCTTGCCGCACGTAAGGCTTTTGTGTATACAATTAAACTTTCTTTCCAGGTTAAGTGAGACTCCAATCCTGATGATCGCCATTTGTTTTCCAAATGCCTTGATGTCGGTTTTAGAGCTCGAAGCGGGGAATTAAGCCAGGGAGCCTTCCTAATTTTAACCAATTTCTTCTTCTTTAGGGGAGCAACATTATCCAAAGTTGTACAAATTTAAACTATTTTAGTATCAGCAGGCGTCAAGGCGTTTGCCACGTTTCTGACTATGGAACTCCCTATAATCAGGGTTTCTGCCTCAGCAGGTGTGTCGCCGAGCGGGGAAAATCTGTTTGAAACGTGAACAGGTCGATGATGGCCAGTGGGTTTTGTTTTGGGGCTACGCTTCCATCTGACCGTAGTCCAGCCCGCCTCGGCTCCCGACTGCACGGGAACTGCTGAGGGACCGCTAGGGTTAGCTGCCCTGGCTGGCAGCTCCGCACTGGCTAACGGGGGCTTGCTAACTAACTGCTTCCCTGACTGAGTGCGGAGCTGGGCTTCTAACTCACAGAGCCTCGCCTCCAAAGCTGCCAAGCTGCTACACTTAATACACCTACCGTTATCACTAAAGGAGGCGGAGGAGTAGCTAAACATCAGACACACCGAGCAAGAAAAAGCAGGGGACCGGGGTGTGGGAAGGGAGCTAGCAGCCATGCTAAAACTGAGTGCTTAAGCTGTTTAGGTCAAGTAAACAGAAAGCCTAAGATCCTGAAAATAAATGCAATATATAAAACAGTGATTTGGGAAGATTTTGTGCGCTAAAATGAGCGGTTGTTTAACAATAGAAAGAAGTTAAAAAGAGGTTAAAGGAGCCAACGACTCGAAGCAATTCACAGAGACACGCTAGGGAAAACAGGAAATGACACAATAAGTTACCGCAATGTCAGCATGTCAGACCGCAATGAATTCTGGGATAGGAGAGGGTGCCAAAGGATTATGGGTCATCCTCACCACTACGGGGGATTCACCACAATGTAACATAACTTTGTGTGGACAAACGTGTGAACTAATCATGAAGCACTATAAAAGTAAAGTTGGTCTGGTTAGGAGATTGTTTACGTTCTAAACTTTGCAATGTTTTCAATAGTTATTGTCTGTTTAATATGTGCTATGCTATTGTAGAAGTGTGTAGTTTAGCCAGCTAATGGGAACATGTAACCATCTCCAGAGATAGAATGTGCTGTGTCCACAATAGATGAAGAATCATCACTGTTGTCTCTTCATCTTCATCTTCTGCCGCTTATCCGGGGTCGGGTCGCGGGGGCAGCAGCCTAAGCAGGGAAGCCGAGACTTCCCTCTCCCCAGCCACATTTGCCAACTCTGCGGGGAGATATAATCCCTCCAGTGTGTCCTGGGTCTTCCCTGGGGTCTCTTCCCAGAGGGCCATGCCTGGAACACCTCACCAGGGAGGCGTCCAGGAGGCATCCTGACCAGATGCCCGAGCCACCTCAACTGGTTCCTCTCGATGCGGAGGAGCAGTGGCTCTACTCTGAGCCCCTCCCGGATGACCAAGCTCCTCACCCTATCTCTAAGGGTGAGCCCGGCCACCCTGCGGAGAAACCCATTTCAGCCGCCTGTATACGAGATCTCGTTCTTTCGGTCACGACCCACAGCTCATGACCATAGGTGAGGGTAGGAACGTAGATCGACTGGTAAATCGAGAGCTTCGCCTTCTGGCTCAGCTCCTTCTTCACCACGACAGACCGGCGCAGAGTCCGCATTACTGCAGACGCCGCACCGATCCGTCTGTCGATCTCGCGCTCCATCCTTCCCTCACTCGTGAACAAGACCCCGAGATATTTAAACTCCTCCACTTGAGGCAGGACCTCACTCCCGACCTGGAGAGGGCAATCCACCCTATTCCGGCTAAGGACCATGGTCTCAGATTTGGAGGTGCTGATTCTCATCCCAGCTGCTTCACACTCGGCCATGTGAAGCCAAGCGAGAGCTGGAGATCACGACCAGATGAAGCCAACAGGACCACGTCATCCGCAAAAAGCTGGGACCTAATCCTAAGGCCACCAAGTCGGATCCCCTCAACACCTCGGCTGCGCCTAGAAATTCTGTCCATATAAGTTATGAACAGAATCGGTGATAAAGGGCAGCCTTGGCGGAGTCCAACCCTCACCGGAAACGAATCCGACTTACTACCGGCAATGCGGACCAAGCTCTGACACCTGTCGTACAGGGACCGGACAGCTCGCACAAGGGGGTTCGTTACCCCATACTCTCGGAGTACCCCCACAGGAGCCCCCGGGGGACACGGTCGAATGCCTTCTCCAGGTCCACAAAGCACATGTAGACTGGTTGGGCAAACTCCCATGCTCCCTCCAGGACCCCAAAGAGGGTATAGAGCTGGTCCACTGTTCCGCGACCAGGACGAAAACCACACTGCTCCTCCTCAATCCGGGATTCGACTATCCACCGGACCCTCCTCTCCAGGACCCCTGAATAGACCTTACCAGGGAGGGTGAGGAGTGTGATTCCCCTGTAATTGGAACACACCCTCCGGTCCCCCTTCTTAAAAAGGGGGACCACCACCCCAGTCTGCCAATCCAGCGGTACTGCCCCCGATGTCCATGCGATGGTGCAGAGGCGTGTCAGCCAGGACAGCCCCACAGCATCCAGAGCCTTAAGGAACACTGTTGTCTCTCTGGTCATAAATGCAGGTATGTTCCGGAAGGCAGCATGCTAGTATGTTAATGTGGTGGTTCTCTTTGTTAAAATGTTCTTGTGGCTATATTTAATGAATCAGTGTTTTTTTCTATAAAAAAAAAAAACAACTAAAAATGTAATAGTCTGAAGCCGGGTTAAAAGGAACACACAAAGCTTCAAATACAGCTCGTCTTTGTGGGGGTCTTGATCTCCAGTATTTTTATTGCCAGTGCATTTAAACTCTGATAAACTAAAAAGAATCCACTAACAGACTTTAGGCACACTTAACAATGCCAGATGATTCCCAATATGTGAAAAACGTGATACATCAAAAAATATGAAATATGGGTACTAATTTGGTAATACAATAAGGCAGTGGCACCGAAATGGATAAATAATACAAAAAAAAAAAATCACCACACTGCTTCATTATCAAAATACAATTGCTCAATTGCTGTCCAAACATAAAAAATCTCTTTACATCAAACCATCTTATACAATAACATGTTACCCCCACAAAATTACAAAACATTTAAAACAAAATAAGTGTCCTACCTAGCACATGCAATGACATCAAACACACATGTGCTCTCTCTCTCATTAGCATCAACACTCCTAGTACTGCAACAACACCAAAATATACATTAAAATCAAGATATTAAACAAAACTCAGTCATTATAAAACAGGATTGTACAGATTGTTTATCAAATAGCATAGGATGGTTAACAATTTCTTTCCTCACCATTGGCATGCGCAATCTCCCCCTTCCAGAGTACTTCCTGGAATTATTTTCCCATGAGCACCTTAAACCAGGATATCACTTGTCTCAATACATGTATAGGCCCCCTGCTGTTCACAATCTGGATTAAATGTATAGATTTCTCTCACAGGCAATATTAGATAAAGTGGATTTTACAAACTATTTCTACACCACATGTTCTGTTCCTTTCTTCCACCACAACACTTACAAGTCTATTTTAGACAAGATTTCACATAAAACAATTCCATATATTCAGCTGTTACCCTTGTGATTTCATTTGGAAATTGTGTTCCTATTTTAATTTGATTTTTTTTGTAGTAATTGTAAACCATTATGTGATCACAACCAAATTTGACATGTTTATCAATTTTTTAGTATGGCAAAAGGATTATGGGTAATCCTCACCGTGGGGGGATTCACCACGAGACAGAATGTGCTGTGTCCACAATAGATAAAGAATCATCACTGTTGCCTCTTGTTATAATTGCAGATGCAAGTCCAGATGCTACTCAACTGCTGGAAATAAAAGGATTGTTAATACCATCCAGAGCAGCTTTGGGTGTTTTGTCAGTGAGAGACAGACACATCCAGTTACATATGTTTGTATATATGTTTGTATTGATGGATGGATGACATCCTGATTCTTCCTTACCTTTCCCTAGAATAAATTTACATTTTAAAAACCAAATGGAGCCAGAATTTTTACTTTTATGTCTTTCAATGACCTGTTCCTTTAATCTAAAACATTTTTCTAGGTAGTAGACCCTTATTAACTAAAATCCATGAAGATCAAATAATACTCATTAATGACAATTTCAATGTCATTAATGTGTTTAGCTTTGCTATATTTCTACCGAAGTAAGGTAAACAGAATAAAATATTCGTCAGTAGCTGTATGCTGTTCATTTACTACCATGTTGTGCCAAGTGAATTATAGCAAAAACAAGTCCACAAAGGTTACACCAGTAGCCTTACAAACCAGCCCATTGTAGCATGTAGACACTAAAGTTAAACACAATTTATCCATCTGAAAGAGTTAGCTTTATCTGCCATTAGATAATCAAAACACCATGTATATTTCATGGATAATTCTCAGACTGTATCACTGACCATGTGACTTGCACAATGGCATACTATGACCAGCTCTGCTACAACAGCTAGCTTTTTGTATTGAAAAGATGTGTTGTGCGCCGGTGGATGTTTCAATCACCTCCTATATCTGCCTGCTAATCTAATCTAATCTGGTCTAATCTAATTGTTTAAATGTGTGAATGTCTGTATGTAATCTGTATGTAGCCTTGTTTGGGAAATTTTAGTGGTAAATATTTTCAGCTTTTTAATTTTAGTGCATGTTTTAGCATATTCCAGTCCAGGTGCAGATGGATATTAGCAGTTTTGCAGTTTTTAAAAAAAAATCTAAAGTCAGTGCTTCACTGCATGTCCCTATAAAACAAATCGATTAATTTTCTTAACTACTTGGTCGATTTGAGGGTCATGGGAATCTATCCCAGCAGTTGTTGGGTGAGGGGCAGGTACCTGGACAGGTTAGCAGTCACTTAAATTAAATTAAATTAAATTAAACGATTTAATTTAGTTTGTCATGGGCTTTTGGATCCGTGTTGGTACCTGTGTGCTGACACGATCTGTGTTTTGAGGACTTATCTGGTCCTTGAATGTGTCCTGGCACCATGTTTTAAAAAGGTTTGGTTCCAGTTGTCACTGGTCCTTGGATGTGTCCTGGCACCATGTTTTGAAAAGGTTTGGTTCCAGTTGTCACTGGTCCTTGGATGTGTCCTGGCACCATGTTTTGAAAAGGTTTGGTTCCAGTTATCACTTGTCCTTGGATGTGTGCTGGCACCGTGTTTTGAAAAGGTTTGGTTCCACTTGTCTCTGATCCTTGGATGTGTCCTGGCACCATGTTTTGAAAAGGTTTGGTTCCAGTTGTCACTGGTCTTTGGACGTGTCCTGGCACCATTTTTTGAAAAGGTTTGGCTCTAGTTGTATCTGGTCCTTGGATGTGTGTGGCACCATGTTTTGAAAAAGTTTGGTTCCATTTGTCTCTGATCCTTGGATGTGTGTGGCACCATGTTTTGAAAAGGTTTGGTTCCAGTTGTCTCTTGTCCTTGGATGTGTCCTGGCACCATGTTTTGAAAAGGTTTGGTTCCAGTTGTCTCTTGTCCTTGGATGTGCCCTGGCACCATGTTTTGAAAAGGTTTGGTTCCAGTTATCACTTGTCCTTGGATGTGTGCTGGCACCGTGTTTTGAAAAGGTTTGGTTCCACTTGTCTCTGATCCTTGGATGTGTCCTGGCACCATGTTTTGAAAAGGTTTGGTTCCAGTTGTCGCTGGTCCTTGGACGTGTCCTGGCACCATTTTTTGAAAAGGTTTGGCTCTAGTTGTATCTGGTCCTTGGATGTGTGTGGCACCATGTTTTGAAAAGGTTTGGTTCCACTTGTTGCTGGTCCTTGGATGTGTGTGGCACCATGTTTTGAAAAGGTTTGGTTCGACTTGTTGCTGGTCCTTGGATGTGACCTGGCACCATTTTTGAAAAGGTTTGGTTCCAGTTGTCACTGGTCCTTGGATGTGTGCTGGCACCATGTTTTGAAAAGGTTGGGTTCCAGTTGTCTCAGCTTATCTCTGGTCTTTGGATGCGTGCTGGCACCATATTTTCAAAAGGTTTGGTTCCAGTTGTCTCTTTTCCTTGGATGTGTCTAACACCATGTTTTGAAATGGTTTGGTTCCACTTGTCTCTGATCCTTGGATGTGTGTGGCACCATGTTTTGAAAAGGTCTGTTTCCAGTTGTCTCTGGTCTTTGGATGTGTGCTGGCACCATATTTTGAAAATGTCTGTGTCCGCTTATCTCCTGTCCTTGGATGTGTCCTGTCACCATGTTTTGAAAAGGTATGGGTCCGGATATCTCTGGTCCTTGGGTCTGATTTGACACAGTTGTGCTGAAATGATCAATGTTTTGAGCAGGCATCAGCTGTCTAAACTTTTGTTCCTGTGGACATACCTGTGGAGGTAAACTTGGCTTCTGTTTAAGAAGATCGCCTGATTTTGGGGATGCTGTTTTTCCTCGTATGTTAGCATAGATATTCTGGTGCCATGGATTTTCCGAAGTTTCTCCAAAATGGTTTTGTCTCCTTTCTTTCTTGACCCACATTTTATTGATGACTCTCGTCTTTTCATTCATCCGCTTCTTCTTTTGACGCCATGTTTCTTTGGGGAACTCAGGTTTCTTATCCTCCACAGGATCGTCATGGATACTGAGATTTGCAAATATCATAAGCTCCTCAGAAATT